>NC_058403.1:183078810-183337413 GCF_002201575.2 Neomonachus schauinslandi | reverse complement strand
AGAAGCAGTGTCTGAGTACTTTAGCATCTACCTTACATCTCATCAACAGGTGTCCAATCACACTTTCCCTTAAACGAGATTGAGAAGACCTTGTGGCCATTTTCTTTAGAATAAGTGTTACGGATTCACTCTAAACCTTTTGAGTTTGAGGTAGGAAATCCCATGAGATATTGGCTCTTTTTTTCCACGTTAATGGCAGCCAAGGGCCTCACACATATGATGGTTCTTGAGATTTGCTAAGGATAAGCAAGCCTTGGTCACCACTCAGTGAATGTGACCTAACTGTAAACTAGTGAAGGTCTCATCTCTTGTCCTGTCACAGTGATGAGATTCTAGAAGGTCAATGTCACATGATAATTTCCCCTCCCAACAATACAAAATCCTCCTGCTAAACTTCTGGACCTTGGCCTTAGAAAGGGATTCTGAGGAAAGGTGGAAGGGTCCAGAGCTTTGAAGGTTAAGTGAAAGCCTTCTGTAATTTCGACATCCACCCGGGAAAAATAACAGCTGCTCAATCTTTCTTCTTAAAGACCAACAAACATATCTAAAGAGGCCCGGATTCTGTTTCCCCGGGCTAATACTGGCTAATTTGTGCAATAAAAAAAGAAGGGGGTTTGTGAATCATATTTCTGCGTAGCATGTTTTCAAGGATTACTGTTTACTTAAGGAAAGACTTGCATTAATCAGATTTATGCATTAATTGCTTGGCTAAGCCTGGATACCTAGGGTAAAATTCAAATGTACTGCGTATACGAAACCCAGGATATGACTAAGCACTGAAAGCAAAGTAAGCTACAACAGGAGAAAGATCAACAGAAAGAGTTCACAGGCGTTTTTAACAAAACTTTTTTGTTTTAAATGGCATGTTCTCCTCTCATGTTCCCTAACACACGATATTTTTGACCTACTGCTACTTTGTATGCTTGCACTTGCTTTCTCGACTCACTCTGCAAGTCAGCTGACCTTTTCTACTTTAAGACACCCACTGACGATGGGGATGAGGACAGTGTTCTCAGAGGGATTCCAGGAGGTTGAACCAGAGCCAGCAATAAAATGTGACTGCTTCACAGCTCCAAATATAACTCTCTCCCCCTTGACAACTACGCTGGCCTGCTTTCAGTTGCTAGAACTGCACAAATTCTCTCTTGCCTCAGGGCCTTTGCATATGCCATTCCTAAGGCCAACAGCTTCCTTCCCCTCCCTTTCTCTTCCTGCATAAGACCAAATCCTTTTATCCAATTTTTAGCTTTAATGTCACTCCAGAGAGCTTCCCGATCATCCTTTTTAGGTGGTTAACCCTCAATATTCTCTATTCTGGATCCTGCTCGTTTCCTTCATGGCACTTATTACAATCTATCTGTGTGTGTGTGTGTGTGTGTGTCCCCTGCTAGATTATAAACCATCTCCAACCTGTTCTCCCCCCAAGGCGGCACTAATGGCTGGCTCTCTTACCCTCTGGCTTCATGTGGGTGGGCTTGACTCCTGGGAGGAGATCAAAGGGCAGAGAGTGAGAGAGGTTAAGGTGTTGCCTTGGTTCCCTCCCCCAGGCTGCCGGTTGGCCGCAGTTCCCTCCTTGAGTCCTTAGTTCCTACGCAGCAGCCCTCCTTCATTAGCCTTTCTTTAATTACTCTTCGCAAGTGCCACCAATTTCCTGTTGGGGCCCTGACCCACACAGGGACTGGGTCTGATTTATTCACCAATGTATAACTGACACATGATAGGTGCTCAATAAATATTTGTTGAATACATGAATACAAGAGAGCGAAGAATCAAGATTTTAAAAAATGTCTTCTTCTTCCCCATTCTGTTTCCAAAACAATCTTGTATCAAATGCTAGGAGAGCAAACAGATAAAACAGGGTTGTTGGGATTCTAGGTGGGTGGGGGAGGCACACAAGCATGGTCCTTTTGAATGGCAACTCTAGAAACCCAGTGTGTTGGAGATCTATTTTGCGGGAATGCCATGAAGGAGGATGTGGCATCTCCTCCTGTGTTTACAGTTGAGGTACAGGACATCAGGGGCTGGGCTGAGAGTATTTACATCTCAGTGCTCCCAGGGGGACTTCAGGTTCAGCTGGTGGAAGACAGTGGGGGTGGATGGGGGTGGATGGGAGTGGGGAGGAGATGGTACTTCTGTGCACTCACGGGAGAGTGTTTAAGATTCTTTTTTTGCCGTCGTCTTGGGGCTCAAGGGAAAACTGGAATCAAAAATGTCCTCTGACCTGATGTGTTCCATCTCTTACTGCTGGATAAAGGTGTGGCACCCAGGGGCCCTAACTACTGAGACCCCCACAAAAAACAGATTCAGAAGGCAGAAAATGATAGAGGAAGCTATCTGCTTCTCAGGCAGCCCTAATCCCGAGCAGAAAGCAAGCCACACAGGACAGTGCTCAAAGTGATCGAAAGCCCAGCCACTTACAGGTCACCGTTCCCTCAAGGATGGTGAGACCTGGGCTGCACCGAGGAGAACGGTATGAGAACCTTAGGGCCAGGCTGGAATTCCTCTCCCTGCACGGGGGGCCCGAGCTTGAAACACAACTGCAGATGAGGGCCTGGCTGGGCTTGTTCTTGGGGCTGATAATAATCTCCATGGAAAACTTCCACTGTTGTCTGTCCCCATTGTCTTCCCAGCTCGGGGGCCCAAAGCAGGGCCTGTTTCTCATCCACAGATGCAAAGAACAAATTAACTCCTCTAAGCTGTGGCGAATGGGAATTCTCTGAGAAGTTAATTGATGATGCTGGAGCGGGGGTGGGGGGGGCAGGGAGGGAAATCAGTGAAGGAAAGGCTGAGGTCTGGGAGTGGGCAGTCGCCTTTCTCACGTGGGGAGGGCGGGCTCCATTAGCACTAATAGGTGTTACATGGGCATAATTAGGCCACAGGTTGTGGTAGCCTCTTTAAGCTCAGATAAGGCTGGAGATGGAGATCCAGGAAGAAAGGGCTCATCTTTCTTGCTGCAATCATCCCTGAAGATCCAAGTAGCAGAGCTCCCCACTTGTGGGTGTCCGCGTGGGTCTGGATTACTGGTATCTACAGAATTGCCAAGCGTCATGCCCATCCATCGATTGCAGCCTCTTCTTCCATCCCTGTACAATAGGATTTCTCAATTCCATTCAATCTTCCCTTTCCCTGGTAAGTGAGCAATGGGCTGAGACACAGTTAAAAGGAAGGTGGCTGGAGGTCAGCACTCTGGGGCACTGGATGATAAGAATAATCCTAACTCTCAAATATTGAATTTGCCATGTGCCAGGCTTTCTGCACATTACCTCATGCTTCACAACAGCCCTGGTGGCAGACATTTATATTCACGCCCCAGGATGCTGAGAGGGTGAGAGATTTAAGCCACCAGCCTGAGGTCACACAGCTACAGTGGTAGTGGGATTTCAGCCAGGTCAGTGTGACCCTTAAACACTAAACCCAGCATGCGCTGCAGCTGGGGTCAGAGCAAGAAGCACAAAGGGCTCATTCTGCGGCAGGGGTGCTTTGGAAATGCCTGGCCTGGGAGGCCCCTTCACAAACCATCAGGCCCTCCTCCGATGTGATTCCAGTGTCTTCCGTGGGAAGTGATGATTTCCAAGGCAATACCCTGTGTCTAGACCAGGCTTTCTCAACCTTGGCACTACTGTCTCATGGGACCAGATGGCTCTTGGCTGGAGGGAAGGTGCTGATCTGTGCATTGTAGCATGTTGAGCAGCACCCCTGACCTCCACCCACTAGAAGCCCCTAGCACCCTGCACCCCAAGTTGTGACAGTCAAAAATGTCTCCAAAAGGGGCACCTGGGGGGGCGCAGCCAGTTGAGTGTCCGACTCTTGGTTTTGGCTCAGATCGTGATCTTGGGGTCATGGGATCCGACCCCGCATCAGGCTCCATGCTCAGCATGAAGTCTGCTTGAGATTTTCTCTCTCTCTCTCCCTCTGCCCCTCCTGCTCATGCTTGCTCTCTCTCTCAAATAAATAAATGAACCTTAAAAAAAATGTCCCAAACATTGCTAAACGTCCCCTAGGTGACAAAATCCCCACCCCTCCCCACTCACCCCTATTGAGAACCACTGACCTAGACCACCCTGCTCACACCGCAAGGGCCTTTGTGTACGAATGTGTATCCCAGGTAAAGGAAACTTCTCTTCTCATCTTCTTACCTAGGACCCAGTATCCAGATATAAAGAAAGAAATTAAAAAAAAAAATTGAGTTATTCTAGGCTGTTTTCTCTCCTCTCTCTTCCAACTCTGAGCTCAATCTGCTCCGAAGGAAAAGACACAAGTAAAGCCTGAACTGGACTTTTCTGCCTTTGAAAATCAGCACCTCTAACTTAAAAAGCAGCCACCAGGTTGTCTGCTCCTGCCAGGCTGAGATACCCAGGCAAGGTCCAGACTGCTTACTGCTGGGGAGCATAGAATCCCTGCCAAGGACAGTCACACGGAGAGTATGCCGTCAGAATCAGAATAAGGCCCCACAGGTGGCCCTAGACTGATAACACCCTCGGGGAGGGCAGACCGGACTGGGCGGGATGACTGACCCCAGGAAGCAAGAATCCCTTACACTTTGCACAGTTTAAAGTCAAGGATCTGTTCCAACGAAAGGCCCAGAGAACAGAAATACACCAAAGGACATTTTCTACTGCTTTCTGCAAAGAGCAAAATGAGCACGTTTTTGCCCCCACTCCTTGTACACGGGAAGAAGGAAAGAGAAGACAGGAGCTGGGTAATCTGCAAACTGGGACACCAAACCCTCGGGTAGCCAAGAGTTGAGAAAGGAAATAGGTCTGTTTTAGTTAAGCAGAGGGGGGAATTCAACAGGGCATTGTTAAGCTGTTAAAAGTTTTTGTACCAAAGAAAACACTAGGCTTTTTCTTAGTAATCTTGTGTTGGAAGACACAGACTTGATCTTCTAGACGGTGCCCCCCTGTTTACTCAGCCGGATTTGCAGCAGTGCCCCCCAGAAACATGTCGTGCTCTGGTTTTGGTTTGGGAAGGGCAGGTGGGAGGCGGTGCCTGGCAGCACATGGCTGGGAAACACACACACACACCCCACCTGGGTGTTCAGTGATGCTCCTGAAAATTACACACACACACCCTACCTGGGTGTTCACAGTGATGCTCCTGAAAATTACTCTAAGTTAACCAACCAATCAACCCGCATCCAATTCATGGGAAACTTTGGAATCCTGGCGTTTTCACTTGCACGTTGATTTCCAGCCAAAACTGGCCGTATTTGGAGTTAGAGTATTTTATTGTTCACTTCTCCTGCTGCATTCAAGGACAATACCAAAACCACCAAATGTTCGTGGCAGGTATTATTCTCTTTCACGTTTAGTCCAGACTGGGTACTTAAGAAACATACCATCCCTGTCTCAGATAATGTTCTCTTAAGCTTCCTAAGATGCTATTTACTGTACCAAGGGCTATTTGATGTCAGGGACATCTTCAGAGCTTTTTAGAAGAAGCATATCTGATTTTTCTTTTGTCTAAACAGGAGGCTAGACTCATGGCTAAGAGAAGATGCAAAGGGGTACCATGGGCGAGAAGAAAGTTCTAATCACAGACAAGGTGGTAGGGAGGGCTGCTCGCTCAGGCATGATCTGGGTTTCTCTAGCCCAGTGTTCCTTAAACTTAACTGGCCTAAGAACTCTGTGGGGGCATTTGTTAGAAATGTTGATTCCCAGGTCTGGGCCATGAGAGATTCTGTTTGCAGGACTGGGATGGGCCCAAGAATGTGCACTGTTGACAAGCATCCCAGATGAATGTGATGTAGGTGGTCCCTGGGTAACTAATTGATGGAGGGGATGGTGACTGTTTACTTGGAGAAATAGATTCCCCAAAGCTGCCCCAGGTGGCTTGTACTAGGAAGTGGGGTTTTAATCACACTCATTTTCCCCTGCTCAGGAGGCACTTTGTGTCTGGGCAGAGGAGGGGTGGCTGGGCCAGGGATGGTTGGCACAGAATCGCTGATGGGCCTCCCAGTCCCACCAGAACACTCCGTGGAGGAGATGCTCAAGTGCGGAGGTCAAGCATCTGATGAGAAACCATGCCAAACTATTTAGAAGTTTTGATTATGTTTATAAGGAAAGAGTGAGTCAAAACAGTACGTTTTGTTGATGCAAGTCAAAGGAAATCAAGATTTCAATACAAATCAGTTTGGGAACCCCCTAAATGTCCCATTCTGGGGACATGGTGACATCTATTCAACTGAATATTAACAGTCATTAAATGTGATGGTGACAAAAGCTATGAAAATAAGCTAGCGACAGAATGCAAATGAAGAAATTCAGGACCCAGAATATCCAGTATGTTTACAATTCAGAAAAAAACAACACATGGGTATATAGCGAAAAAAATATTAGCTCTAGTGAAGTGGTAAGGGCTGGGTTGTATTTTTCTCTATATATTAATTGTTCTCTTGTACATTTTCCTAGTTGCCCATATTTAAAAAACTAAATCCTAAAAACCTGAGTTTCCAAGCCATTATCAAGTGGATGTGAGCAATGTCATTTCCCTTTATGAGATTCCCACAGTCAAAAGCTCCAAGAGAAATGCACACAGGTTCTTTAAAAATCTACTCTACAAAATCTCGTACCAGCCTGAAGAGCCCATCGGCCCCCTGCCTCCACCCCGGACCCATTTTCCAGTGTTGCCTTTTCAGTAATAAAATGAATAAAATCAGCAACCTTTTCTCTCCTTTCAGCAACCATGGTTACTTACTCTGGGTAGAGATGACGGCTCATGCCCAGGGAGGTTATAAATAAGCCTCCTGAATGGTTATTAAAAACCAGGGCACTGGAAAAATTTCTCTGAACCCAGAAAATGTCAGTGAGACCATGACCTGAAACAGGCGTGCATCGGCCCCTGTGGGGTGAGCTCTATCCAGACTGGTCTGTCTACTGCCCCTGGGGCTCTGAGAATATCCTCGGCTTCCACACATAGCACAAAATTGACCCAAAAACAGAAATGTGAGATGAACAGATTCTGCCACGAGTTCCACTCTGCTGGTTTTCATCTGGCCTTCGGTCTGTGAGTCTGGTTCAGAGCCATGAAATATCAGTAAGAGGGCACCACTTCCATAAGGAACACAGAGAAAGTCACTCCACGGGACCGTCAGAAACCTGAATCACATCCTCAACACTGAGCAGAGGGTTGGGCTCTGTCCAATTTGCCCTTGCAAAACGTCTCCTTACTGGCCTGAATTCCCCACATTAAAATCACTGCGGAGGGGGCGCCTGGGTGGCTCAGTCGTTAAGCGTCTGCCTTCGGCTCAGGTCGTGATCCCAGGGTCCTGGGATCGAGCCCCACATCGGGCTCCCTGCACCGCGGGGAAGCCTGCTTCTCCCTCTCCCACTCCCCCTGCTTGTGTTCCCTCTCTCGCTATGTCTCTCTCTGTCAAATAAATAAATCTTTAAAAAAAAAAAAAATCACTGCGGAGACATGCCCCCTTGTCTCCAGCAATTCGTGGTGGACATATATAATGAACATATGACGTCAAGTTCACATGATGGGGCTTCTGGAGGAAGGAACCAGATCCGGGATCAGTCCCAGATCACACTAAGTCCCAGAAGTGTCTGCTCAGTAGCAGACACTTGTGCTGTTTACTTCCTTGTAGTACAATCCCATCTCCTTTGAAAATGCTACCTTGGTTTCTCTTTGAGAAGCCCATCTCCATTCTCAGTCCCTGCAGTTTGGATGGGCTGGACCCCATCACCTAGGGCCCAGGATGGGCGTGTGACTCAAGACGGACCAATCAGAGCGAAGATTCCTCCGCTCCTCCCACCACAGGAGTTAGTTTAAGAATTGTCAGATGATTCAAGTCAGGCAAATGAGACCCCATTCTGGGACTTTTGGCGACACTATTACAAAAGATGAGTTCCCATCTCCCTTCACCTGATGCTAGTGGATGTTAGCCTAGAGCTGCCCCCAGTCGTCTCGACTACCACTGGGAAGAGCCCGCCTGAGACCCAAGCCAGCCGGTGGGGAGGAAGCAAGAACCCAGAGAGAGAGGGAAAGAAGGTGGGTCCCAAGGACATCATTTGGGCACCTGGGTCCAGCTGTTCCCAGAACCCAAATCCTGTGAACTCTGTAGACTCTTGATTTAAAGAAAACAAACTTATTTGTTTACACCAGTTGAGTTGGGATTCTGACACTTGCAAACAAGAGCTCCACCGTTCCCATGAATGAAGACGATACTAAAGCATTCTCCAGGCTGGCCCTGAGGCCAACTGACAGGACTCTGGGTTTTCTGATCTGTAATTCCAGACCGGGCCACCCATCCTTCCCAGCGTAGGGGAGGAACAAAGGATCTGGGCCATGAAGTTCATGAGCATGACTGAGATGTGGCCACTCAAGTAACAAGCGCCAGCTGCTTAGGAGGTTTGACCCAACCATTTAAATAAACTCGGGTAGAGGATGCATATCCAAACTATGCAGAAGAAAAGGAGCAATGTTCCTGCCCAGAATTAAATATCGAAATGTTTTGCATTACAAGGATTAAAAAACATCGCAGACATTCTTGGTCAAGTGAGCTGTTCCAGTTGTTGCTCCAGATCCCCACACTGTTGTTCTCTCATTCTCTCCCAATTTGCCAGCAAGGCTGAAAAATTACCCCGCGACCCCCTAGCAATCAGTAGATCTTGGTGTTGCACAATGAAGTGCCCCTTGTCAAAGTGTGTCGGTGACACAGGTGTGTAGGTGCCACAATCGTGCAACACTCATCAAAGGCAGCAGGAAGCCCTTTCAGATTTCTGTCTTGCCTGGGTCTCTGCATATCCAGGTCAATGACACATGTGCTTTCAGCTGATGCTGGCCTGGGTCAAGAATCCCAGAGGTGGCAAACTTTTATACATTTCGATGTTTTCAATTTGATCCTCTTCTGTCTCTCAGGACCCTTGCCCCGAAGGCACTGTCACCCTGCCAATTTTCTCTCCTAGGTCACCATCCCATCCATCCTCCTGTATTAGTCTTCACTGTTGTTTACACTGTGGGCCTTCTTTCATACGTTTGTACTTGCCAGACATTCCTACCACAGGGCCTTTGCACATGCTGCTCTTGCTGCCTGGAATCCTCCTTCCCTTGTCCCTTAGGCATCCCTTTTTCAGGATACCCTATCTGACTTCCCTGACTCAGCTATATCCCTCTTTGTATGCCCTCTTTGCCCGCACTTAACCACAGATTCAATTTCATATTGTACAATTAGATGCTTACTATCTACAAAACTCCACTAGACTGTGAGGGGCAGGAAGGTAGGCCCGTTGTCCACATTAGCTCAGCACTGTATCCCTAGTGCTTTGCACAGGCAGTGGCCCCTACTTAATAGTATTATCAGCTAATGGCACCGAACACTTAGAGGACATCAGGCACTGTCCTAAGTTCTTTACAGGAATTAACTCATTTAATTCCCACAACACCCAAGAAGGCACGGCTGTCATTTCATTTCAGAGATGAGGACACTGAGGCACAGAAAAGATAAGCCCAAGGTCCCAGAGGTATTAAACCACAAAGTCCAACTTCCAATGGCCGACTGGTCTACAGCCCATGCTCTCATTAACTCTGTGGTAACTCATAGGGTAGGCCCTCAAGTCACACTGACTGGCTGAATGAAGAATGAATGAATGCACAGAAACCATCCTTTCTTTACTCCCATCCATACCTGCATTTCCTTCCTACAGGTTCCGGCTCTCTCTGACCCAACCACTCCTTGTGGCATGTGGCTGATCCTCAAGGAAGAGCCTCATTGCTGTGCTCCAGGGTGCCTTGCTGGGGACCAGCTGACCATCTCCAGTTGTCCTTTGGTGCGGCCTCTGCCTGAGGCAACTGGTCCCGATTTGAATTCAACTCTTCACCTGGCCCCAGTGTGACCTGAACTGTGGCCCTGACTCGTGCTACAGTTTTCCTCTGCCTTCTGCGGATGCCTCCTGCCAGGTGCCCACCCCTGGACCGTGTGCACCTGTCTCCTTTGTCTTTAAGTGCCTCCCTGGCCCAGGAAGGTCACCCTGGACTGCCAGCTTTGCCTTCTGCCATGCTCTCCAGCTTTGCTCCAGCCCTTCCAGGGCCCTACGGACATCAGCAGACTGGCTGCGACAGGAAAAGAAATCCTGATCCTTCAGATGGAGTCACTGTGCAAATCCTGACTGTGGCCATGACCCTTCCTGCGGGGATTATACCAAGGTGGTTGAGAGTAAGGGCCTTGCAGACTATAACACCCAGGTTCAGGTCCTGGTTGTCAGTGGTGACCATGCGGAGGTCATAACCCCCTTGGACTTGAGTATACTAATCTGTGAAATGGGGAAAAGAATCAGAATTATCTCACGGGGCTGTTACGAGGATTTGGAGAGATGTTACATGTGACACCACCATCATGTCAGACCACAGTCTGTGGTCTTAGAGTTGTCGCCCTTTACTGCTAGCATCACCATCCACGTGTGCCATGGTAAGGGGCTTAAGGGCACAGGCCTGGAGCTAGAATGCGCGCATCTGAATCCTACTCCTCCATTTCCAAGCTGTGTGGTCTTGAGCTACATAGCCTCTCTGTGTCTCACGGAAGTCATCCATAAAATGGGAATAACAACGGTGTCTACCTCATAGAGATATGGTGAGCTAGTTCGCACAAAGCCCTCATTACGGTACCTAGTACGTGACCAACACCCCGTAACGCCCATTGCCGCTGTTGTTATTACTGTCTGCAATCCTGTGATCACCCAGGCTGCAAGCTGCTTTGCAGGCACGTTTAGGCAATGGAGGGTTCGAGAGCTTCTGCAAGGTTCCAATGGTGCTTGTGTCAATGGTGAGTGACTGTGCTCGCCTGACTCACTCTGCATGAGCCTAACGGATGGCCGGTGTTTTCGAGGGAGAAGGGGCAGTATGCTCCCGGTTCTAAACAAACCAAGAGGTGCCAAAGCCCAGACCAAAGCCTAGCAAATCAACTGGGGCTGTTTCTCCAGATCTGTTCAAAGGAAAAATGCTGCCTACAGAAAGATCATGCTTTATGCCAGATTAAACACTACAAACTTATTCAATAACATGAGTTATTGACTACGGAAGAAAAAAAAATCCATTATCGTGAAGACTAGCTTTCACCTAAGGATCAAGGTGTTTTGACTAAGCCTTCTATGACACATACTTGTTACTCACAGACTAGGATTCCACGATTTAAAGATACACAGTTCTGAGCGGTGCCTTCTCAAAAGACTAGGGAATTTTCTAGCAAAATTTAAATGCAACAGTGGGGGTTGGCAGCAAAACAACTGACTTTCCAAGTCTAGTCAATACCACATCTTTGGGGTGCGTGTGCGTGCGTGTGTGTGCGCAGCGTAGGATCTGGAAAGCTATTTAAGGTTCGCTCCAGTGACCAAGGATGAAGCAGTGCTTTGAATATGAGCTGCAATCTTTCTTCCACACGGCTATGCCTGACAGATCTATGGAAACACAGGGGCGCAGGATGCATTTCTTCAGTTCCCTGTTTTTTTTTTTTTATTCTTATGTTAATCCCCATACATTACATCATTAGTTTTAGATGTAGTGTTCCATGATTCATTGTTTGTGCATAACACCCAGTGCTCCATGCAGAATGTGCCCTCCTCAATACCCACCACCAGGCTAACCCATCCTCCCACCCCCCTCCACTCTAGAACCCTCAGTTTGTTTTTCAGAGTCCATCGTCTCTCATGGTTCGTCTACCCCTCCGATTTCCCCCGCTTCATTCTTCCCCTCCTGCTACCTTCTTCTTCTTTGTTTTTTCTTAACATATATGGCATTATTTGTTTCAGAGGTACAGATCTGAGATTCAACAGTCTTGCACAATTCACAGCGCTTACCAGAGCACATACCCTCCCCAGTGTCTATTCTTCAGTTCCCTGTTTCTCATGCTCTTTGCATGCTGGTTAAAAAAAAAAAAACAGGGTCCCACGGGAACATCTGCAAACCTAAAAATGCAAACCTGCACAGCTGGTGGATGCTGGGAGATGTCAGTAGCCAAAACATTCCTGGAGGCCAAAGCTGCGCACCAGTATGCTTGGGATAAGATGCAAGCATGATAAAAATGCAATCATAACAACAAGTATCAGGTAACCATTATAGAAGGTCCTCTGCGTCGAAGACTATATTAATGGGTTTTCATGCATTATCATATACTCCTCCCCAAAACACTACGAAGGAAGTACTGTTATTCACTAAATTCCATAGATGAGGTAACTGAGCCTTACAGAATGTAAGCAATTTGTTCAAGGCCACCCAGCTCCGACATGACAAAGGCTGGATTTGAACTGGTACCGCAAGCCATTAATTGACAATCTGAAAAAGTGGGGCTCATGTGAGAATTTCCACAGAGACTAATGATGGGGTTAAAATTGGGCCCATCCTACCAGCTCCCTCTCGCCATCTGTGCTGCCCAACAGGGCGGCCGCTAGCTACATGTGGCTAGTGAAATTAAATGTAATTTCGAATTCTCCTCAGTGCTCTTGAGCGCTTGAAATGGGGCTGGTGCAGCTGATGGCCTGAAATTTTAATTTCATTTAATTTTCATGAATCGAAATTTCAATAGTCACATGTGGCTACTGGGCAGTGCTGATCTCAGGCATTTTTTTTTAGCAGTATCAGACACGGTTCCGGGATGCTTCCCCCAAATCTGAGACAGAGGGGGGCATTCGGTGCTTTGCCCAAGGGCCCGTAGAAAATCATAGGGATAAATCCCATGCCTCTTCTTTGGGATCCGAGATGGTATATTCTTCAAACATAATCACGTGGCCTTTCCAGTATTTCCCAACACCTAGATCTCCTGATTTTCTCCTAAGTCACCCCATGAGGACAATAAAGTCAAAACAGACAAGCCCAGGAACAGCTGTTCTCAGACAGTGGCTGCATCAGCATCAGCAGGGAGCTGGTTAAAATGCAGCTTCCTGGGTCCCCCCTCCATAGTGTCTGATGCAGGAGGTCTCGGGGGACGTCCTGGATTCCATGTTTGAATCAAGCAGCCAATGTCGAATGCAGGGGGTCTAGCTTTGCGAAACGCTGCTTCAGAGGCTGAATTACCTATTTATCTCCTGGCCTCTTAAATAATTATAGCATATAAAGTTTTCGAGAATAGCACAAACTGGGCTGAAAGCCAGGCAGTCATCACTCGGCACCAATTGCTCGCTTCTACGACACGAGGTAAGGTGCTTAGTCACTGAGGCCTCATTTTTGTTTCATCGGAAACATGAGGGTAAAGATACCTGGTATTTGTCCCCAAGGACACACGAGAACACAGATGTGAACGCATTTGGGAGGGATAAGGGTTAAACCCCCCCTGTAGAGACACCCTATGACTTAGAGACATGCTTTGCCTGTCTAGCAGAGTTTACATAGATTTCACATTTTAAAAATCCACATGTTTAACTTGTCTGGAGGAACCGCAACTATTGGCAACCTGGTATGATTAAGAGCACTGCTCCGGGGTCGTAGGCACATATTCAAATCCCCACCCCATCTTTTAAAAGCTGGGTGACTTGGGGCAAAGCCTTCAACTTCTCTGTGCTTGAGTTTCTTCAACTCTAAAATGAGACTCTTAATAGTATATCCATTTTCTAGGACTGGGAGGGTTTAATTAAGTGAGTTAATATTTATAAAGTGCGTAGGACCAAATTTGGCATGGGGTAAGAGCTACATGGCTGCTAGATGAATAAATAAGTATCTTTGCATGCGGCAACAACCAGCTGGGGCTGAGCAGGGGCTGACATGCACAAGTTTATGACAAGCTCCACCAAGACCCACTGGACTCTGGGGTCCCTGATGTAAGGGGTAGACGTGTGTCTCCCTCCTCAGGTGCTCCACCCATAAGGGAAGTGCATCTCAGGACAGTACTTCTCAGCTGTCCATGGCGAAGGACCCGTTTTTTATTCTCAATCCACCGTGGACGGATATGTGACCCTCCTGAGCATGACTGACACACAGCACATGCCACACACAACTCACTCGTGGGTTGCACGACACCCTGACTGGTCCGTACCTGGACCAGGAAGACGAGCCCGCCACGCATGCACTCAGATGTCATGGCAAGGTCAAACCGTTCCAAGAGTTCCTAAACATTGTCATTTTTAGTACTTCTCTCACTGCAGGCTGCGGCTAGCTTCCAAGCACAGACTACATGTTGTGTAGCGCCGTCTTAGAGAACTTCCACATCGGTCCTCACAGGCAAATGGGCTAGACCATTTGTCTGGAGAAAGCAGGCATTGGATGGTCTCTCTCTTCCCCCTTCGCTCCTTTTCAGCCTGCCTGCCTTCTCCTGTCTATCCACATTTCTTTGGTCTCTATCTGTACATTAAAATGATCTTCCTAATGAGACACTGGGGTTCGGAACGGCCTTGGAAGCTGTCGTGGGTGCCGTGGTGTCTCAAGCACCACCCGGTGTTGTCAGGGCTGCCTCCAGCTCACAGCTGCCTCTTCTCCTGAATGTTCTCCTTGGCCAGTAGTACCTGCCATGCCCCCTACCCCTATCCACAACCTCATCCCGGAGCTGCTCTCTAGCAGCCCAAAGCCAGTGACTGACAGACACGGTGTGTGGGACGTCAGCCCCTTTGTCGCAAGAGGGAGCCAACTGTACGATGCAACCCATCCTCCAGAGCCCCCTGTGGGGTCAGATTGAAGTTAGATGCCAGCCCAGATAGCACTCTCTGCTTGGCTCCTCCCCCAACCCTGGCCTGTCTCTCTTACCCCCCCTTCCCTGGGAGCCCGCCCTCAACCTGTCCCAGGCATCCTCATCCCTGTCTCAGGCCCTGTTTATAGGGAACACGAGCAAAGATAGAAGCCATCTGAAACTGGGGTTCCCCTCCCGAATGACCTTCTGGAGGAAGGCACATGGCAGGAACAACATGAAAGTCCTGAAGACCAGCTTCGGGTCACTCAGAGATTATTACCTCTTGCTTTCTGTTTTCCAGGTGACCAGAACCTACCTGTTGCATTAGACAGGGCCAGTGATTCCATGGAGCCCGGAGGGGTCTGCTCTGTGGGCGTCACGTCCTCAGTATATTTCAGGGAACTGATTGGATGGCGGGTCCGACACTGCTGAGTGGATATGCCCTCTTCCTCCTCCTCTTCCTCCTCCTCGTATTTGGCCACTGGGATGTTGCCTCGGGTTTCACTAAAGCTCTGACTGGACATATCGCTGTAGCTCTCTTGGGATCTCAGCCTTCCTGGGTAATAGTCCTCGCGGCATTCCTTCATGAAGCTGCCACCGTGCCCCTTCATGGCCAGTGATGAGCTCCTTTTGGGGTTGCTGAAGTGCTTGGCCCACATGTCAGGCTGAGCCCCGGCCCCCTGCCCTCCTGGACTGTAGGAAGTTCTGATGTTGCACTGGCTGAGAAGCTGCAGGGGACTCTGGGACTGGTTCTGCTCCATCTTGTTCCCATAGTGGTAGGGCTCGTCCCGGCTCCGCCAAATGGGGTCCCGGTTGAGGCTGGGCGTCTGGCTGGACAGGCTGAGCAGGTCCATCTGCAGCGACAGGGGGTCCACGTCGGCCGACAGTCGGTTGGAACTCACCTGCAGCTGGCTGTGCTGGTTTAGCATGGGCTCCTCCGTCTTGCCCTTGTTCTTGCCGATTTTGGCACTGCGCCGGGACTCCTTGGCCCTGGCGTTCTGGAAAGCCGAATCGGATGAGTCAGAGCCATTGGGGTCCTCCCCGGCGCTGCAGGCCCGGGAGCAGAATATCTGGCCCTGCTTTGGGAGGAATGGCCGCCCCAGGAGGGATTTCTTGCAGTGAGCACAGCAGAAACAGGTCTCGGTGGCATGCCAGTGTTGGCCGTCGTAGGTCATCTGACCTTGGTCGATCCCTGGGGATGGAAAAGACATGGAACAGGCTGACAAGCTGCTCGGAGCCCTGTTATTATAATGTGAAACACACAGCATCCTGGTTTGGCTCAGGGTTCCAAATACAACAGAATAAAATAACAATAAATCACTAATCAGAACCTCACATAAATGGTATGCATGTCCCATTATGAGAGCCCCCTTGTTCTACCAGTCAGCTGCTTCTTAACTCATTTGCTCTGAGCAGAGAAACAACTAGATCAACATGGCCTGTCCATGAATCCTTCTGCCTGGAATAGATTCTCCCAGACAAAATTACAATAATGCCACTAACACATGATATAAAACTGCTTTAAATGCTTTGCATATAGGTAAAGTCATTTAACCCCTCCACTGTATGAGATGGGTTTCTAATATTATTTCCATTTCTCAGATGGGAAAACAGAGGTACAGGAGGGTTAAATAACTTGCCTCACTCAATACAACCAGGAATCACAGGTGAGATCTGTACCCGGAAGTCTTGCTCCTAACTGAGACATTGACACTTTCTCTTTCACTCTCCTTGGGGGTCTGCTCAAATGCCAACTCCTTGGAGAAGTCTTCCTGCACACCTGGTAGCATGCTCTCCGCTATTTTTCACCCTGACCTGCTATAGTTTTCTTCACAGCACGAACTGTTTGACAATGCACCACCACACATGCGCATCTGCTTATTAATTCTCTCCCCTGCCAGAAGTGAAGCTCTAGGACAAGAGAGTCATTACTTTTCTGTGGCATGTCCAGGAACATGGCCTGATGCATCAGAGGGGCTCTTTACATGTTGAATGGATGACCTGAATCCCCTACCAGCACAGGCCATTCAGATGAAGAAATCACGGGAACAGTTCCGTGGAAAAGAAAAAAGTGGATTTCAACACTTGGTAAGGAAAAACTCGGGTGTGGTTCATCAAAGACATCCTCCACAAGCACGCACACCCTTTGCTTAATGTCATCAGGGAAGGAAGAAAACACATTTCCTCCCCAAGCAAGGGCTGTCCCTGGTTTGCATAATCTTGTTACACACCTGCCCCGAAGGAACCTCCCAGGGGCCCAAGTGCTCTTGCTTCTCAGCATCTCTTCTGCCCCCTGCTGGTTCTAGGACTTAATCTCCCTGTGGGACACCACCTTTTTTTTTTTTAAGATTTTATTTATTTATTTGACAGAGAGAGAGAGCACACAAGTAGGCAGAGCGGCAGGCCGAGGGAGAGAGAGAGGGAGTAGCAGGCTCTCGCTGAGCGGGGAGCCCCACGCGGGATTTGATCCCAGGACTCTGGGATCATGACCTGAGCCGAAGGCAGCCGCTTAACCGACTGAGCCACCCAGGTGCCCCTAGGGACACCACCTTCTTGCCACCCTTGGGCCATGAGCTTTGGGCAGGGCTAAAGCCATGCCTGGACCTAGTACTGGCTAGTAAAAAAACTGTATCTCCCACCCTAGTGGCTGCTTCAGACGTGGGCGCAAGACCTGCACTAGTCCAACGGGAGAGTCACCTGGGACTGTCGCTAAGATAGTGACGTAGGGAGGTTCTCTTGACAGCAGCTGCTAAACTGGCAGGATGGAAGCCTGGATGCATTGGGGTCCCCCTCCTGTGGGGAGAGCCTGTGGGCTATGCAGTCTCATGCAAGTACTGCAGAATGGAAGGGGACCTTTGCAAGACTCCTGATTTCTGATAATAAAAATCTTTGCAGAAATGTAGTACTAGTGTGAACCTCCACCTTCAGTGGCTAGCAGTCTGGAGCCTGGACTCGCCAGGAATCACTCTGAGAGCCCTGTCTGGAGAGCTGGTAAATAAGAAACTGGAGAACGATCTCCAAAGAGAAGGGCAAGAACAAAGGGCAAAAGGCAAAGCAGCTGTCCCGGCCTCCTGTGCTCTCTGCCGCCTACCTTTAGGTCCCTGGAGCCCAGGGAGAGAGAGGTACAAGGCACTTCCTCTCCTACAAGCTCCGCCCCAAACTAAGGGGTCTCTGTTTCTTCGGGAGGGAGTCGGGCCCTAGGGACTGAGAGGGAAGTTTTAGAGGGACGGAAGCTGCCACAAAGGCAAAGCGAAGGCAAAGCGGCCACCGTGGAAATGCACTCCCTGTCAACAGGGCATTCCCGGGAGGAGTGGGAGCTGGCGGGGCGGGGCTAGGGACGGGACCCAGAGCTGCGGCTCCATCCACACTTGGTGCCCAGGCTCCAGGCAGGAAGCAGGGCAGCAGCGCGGGAGGCCGAACTCTGGAGTCCTGCAGAGTGGGGCTTCAGGAGTCAGTGAGGAGTCAGAGGAAGGGAGCTTAGCATCCCAGCTGCATCCCATTCCAGCTGGTTGTGATGGAGCTGCTGAAGCCCATCTGCTGAGGTTCCAATCCCGGCTCTGCAGCTGTGCGACCCTAAGCAAGTGGCTTCATCTCTCTGTGCCTCAGTCCCCTCTGTGGTAAAACGGGGACAATAACAGTTCTGACTTCACCGGGTTGTTATGAGTTAATGTGCAGAGGGTGCCTAGACCTGCATCTGCTAACTACTCTCACTGCTCTTCTTCTCCTAGTTTCGTTACGCCCTGATTGCCCATCTCCCTCTCTGCTCTGAGGGCCACTGCCTGGATGCAGTCCAAGAGCGAGCTCTGGGGCTGGCTCCATCTTCCCTGCCGTCCCCTGCAGAGGGCTGTGCTCACCCCCAGCTGTCCCGCAGCCCAAGCAGCCACAGGCTCACCCGCTCCCTGTCAGAGGCACGCAGGAAGCTCGGTTCCCGTATTTGTCTTCCCCCAGCTGCCTCTCTGAGCTTCTGCAGGGACACACGCTCTGATGTGGCAGCAGGGGCCCAGTTCTGGGGACGGGGCCTTGCAGAAGGCTGGGCTGGGGCTGGGGCGCGCAGAGGGGAGGCGGGTGACAAAACGTCCCAGCAGGCAGTGCAGTGTGGTCCCCGATCAACATCCCTGATGTCAGATGGTCCTGTGAACAGGTCCTGAACTCGAAACATCTGGAAAAGGGCTCTGCTGTTCCACATCTAAGCGTTCCTTTTTAATTCCCCCCTCTGAGCCCTGGAAACCCTTCTTGGAGGGCATGTGTGTGTCGAGCGCTGCTCTAGCCTCGGTCTGTTTACAGGACTGTCTACTCTGCTGCGTGCCGGCAAAAGCCCCGTTGCCCTAGCGACGGCTGCCTGATGCAGGGTCCGCTCTGAGCGGCTGTATAAATACGGAGTATTTGTATAATAAGGTCAGAGCAAAGCACCAGGAGATGGTGGTATGCAGGAGAGACAGAGCATACCCTTTCACTGGTGCAGGAAAATGAGGTTTCACAGAAAAGTAGGGGAAGGGAAAGAACAAAATCAGGGACCACATTTTAACTACAGCAGTGATAATACTGCAGGCCACAGAGGTCCCCCTCTCTGGTAAAACGCTGATGCCTTTTTCTGGATTTAAGAGGGAGGAGAAGGCAGTGCCTGTCAAAGTCCTGAAATAGCTAGAAGGAGAGAGAAAGAGAAGAAAACAGAGGGGCCTTCTGAGGTGGACCTGCTGTGGTGACCGACAGATTTCCTCTCTTCCAAGTTGCTGAGCAAACATTTTAAGCGGCAGTTTCTGGTGAGGCTTTTAAGGCCCAATGGAAAGGGACAGAAGAAATAGCAACACCAGCGAGAAGCGGGTGTCGTGGTGGCAGGTGAGCTGTCCGTACCCTCGCCGCCTACTGGCAGACCCAGAATCCATGCACAGCAGTGCTGGCTCTGAAAGCTGCACCATCTTCCCCCCGACACAGCCCACCCTGGCCCTCCTCATGTGGCCAGCCACCTATCCAAATTGAGGTCCCCATTTCCTAACTCTTAGCATCAAAGCAAGTCTGTTTCCCTGTTTTGATCTTGTGAGAAATGAAAGCTGGTGGGTCCCTGGTTGAGGCATCAGGCCGTGAGAGGGGGAGGCCAGTCAGGGGTTAGGGGAAGGTAGATGGGCACATCACCCAGGCCCCCCAGCAGGGAATACTGCTGGAGAATACTGCTGCATAGCAATGCTGAACCCCGGGCCCGGCAGGGACTCCAGTTCCAAAAGGCCTCATGGAAGCAGACCTGAGTCTGCGGGGACAGACTGCCCAACAACAAAGGGCCACTGAGCACACAGTAGGTGCCTTGCCTGCAAAGCTGTGATTTTTACCAGCTCCCAAAGCTCTCCAAAGTACTAGTTAGGTTTTCATTTGAATAAAAGATCACTTCTGACGAAGCAGGGAGACAAAGTCACTTCTTTTGGTTCCTGATAAAATCCTTGACATGGGGCAAAATGGGCTCCCAGGCTGATTATCTCCACATCTCCCCACTAGAGGTAAGAAGCTGGCAGCTTCTGAGCAGATTTCTTGGACGTGCACAAGCCACAGGAAGAGCAGGTTGCTGGTCTCCCAGACATTCATCCCCTGCTAGCTCTTTCTTTTCCTTTTTAAAGGGTGGCTCATTCTGAAGGTGCCAGAACAGGCGAGCTGAATGAAGAAGCCACAGATGCAGCATGATCTGGAAGAGCGCTGAAGGGTTGAACAAATCGGTTATTTGCAAAGGGAAAATGATTTCCACCATCTCAGATCTGCTGCTTCTTTGGGGAGTTTATAGCTTATAAGCTATTTCAGGTTCTCTTGCTTTGTATTTGGCTGGGTCAGCTTTTGCTGATTTTTTTTTTTTTTTTTAAGACATGCTTTCCAGAAACCATTTGGTTTTCTTGACAACCCCTTCCTACCAAGAGGACTATGCTGGTTCCTCCCTCTGTGGATCCTCAAGTTTTCCAAGGAGGCTGTGGAAGACATCTGTTTACATTTTCCCTCAGAGTTTCCTTCTGGGACTTCTCCCCCTCCCCTTGGTAGTGGGGCTGTACATCCCATAACCCCATCTCGGGGGTGGGCCTATGACTCAGGCAGGCCAACCGAAATACCCTCTTGTCTTGTTTCCAGGGTGGCACACGTGACCAAACCAGGGATGATAAGGTTCCTATTTGGAGGAACCGATTTGGATACTAGAACAGATGTGGCCTCACTCCTTTTGAGATTGCAAGTGCTAAGATTATGTATAATCGGGGAGTCCTCTTAGCCAGCATGTGAAGGCAGCTTGCTTTTTACCGATGCCAACAGAAGGCAAGTAGTGCTGAGACACAAAGGATAGAAAACCCTCCAGACTTTGAACCCTTGAACCATCCCTACCTGAAGCAAGCACACTCCTTGAACTTTCCAGTAAAGTGAGCCAAGAAAGTCCCTTTTTTCACTTAAGCCAGTATGAGTTGAGAGCCAAAGGGCTTCTAACTATGCCAGATGCCAAGGAGACCCAGTCACATTAGGACTGAGCTGAGTACCAAGCGTTGCCTCACCTATGTGTTGGGCACAGGTGTCGCAATATTCTGCATACAAGGACTCGAAGCAGCGGCAACAGTAGGGCCTTCCCTCCTTCATGATGTAGCGCTGGCCGCCAAGCACCGTCTCGCACTCGAAGCAGCAAAAGTGTTTCATGTGCCAGTGCCGTCCCTCAGCTTCTGTGCATTCGTCTGCAAAGATGATCTAGAGATGGGGAAGCCAAAGGATCAGTGGTTAAGACCCAGCCAGGAGAATGCACTTTACCGGAGAAGAGCTATGGGGACCCCAAACTAGAAGGAGGGGAAAGCAGGTCTTTCCCACAAATTACTCAATAAAAAAATCTTATCTGTACTTGCATATTCTATATCGATATCACTTAGCACATTGGGATTTGCCTAAAGCATAATTAACCACAGTTTTGGGCCTGCCCAGATATTAATTGAACCACATTTTAATAAGAGAAATAAAGGTCTACCCTGAAGAATATAAAGCAAGACCAGACACCGATGGTTTGTGGGCACTTTGGACAACACATACATGTCTTATTTGGCTGATGCAACATCTTTTTAAAAATAGGGAATGTCATTTTAACACCTAGACTCCTGGTTTCTTTGTTGAAAACACAGTATTTGAGAAGGAGGACTGCTAGATGAGTGGTGAGTTCTCCAGTTCGGTCATATTTTTCACCACTCACTGCTGTCTTAAAATGAGTCACCTTCGTGTACAAAACCTGCCTTGCCCTCAGAAGCATTTGTGTTTTGACCTCTAATATAGACTTTTTAAAATTTCAAAGCACAGACTTCAAAGCTGACTACAAACTACAGTAATCAAGGCAGCGTGGTACTGGTATAAAAACAGACGTATAGATCAATAGAAGAGAACGGAAAGTCCAGAAACAAACCCAAACATTTATGGCCAACTGATTATCAACAAAGATGCCAAGGACATTCAATGGGGAAAGAACGGTCTTTTCAACAAATGTGGCTGGGACAGCTGGATAACCACATGCAAAAGAATGACTCTAAGCCGTATACAAAAATTCATTCAAAAGAGATCAGAGACCAAAGGAACTACATACTATAAAATGCTTAAAAGAAAACACAAGTGTAAATTTTCAGGACCTGGATTAGGCAATGGTTTCGTAGCTATGACATCGCAAGTGTAAACAACAAAAGGAAAAAAAAAACCAGATAAATTGGACTTCATCGGAATTAAACACTTCTGTGCTTCAAAGGACGTCAAGAAAGTGAAAATGTAACCACAAAATGGGAGAAAATAGGTGCAAAGTATGTATCTGATAAGGAACTAGTATCCAGAATATAGAAGCAACTCCACAATAAAAAGAAAAATCACTCAATTAAAAAAAAACAACAACAAAAAAACAGGCAGAGGATTTGAATACACAGTTCTCCAAAAAGAAGATAGACAAATAGCCAATAAACACATGAAAAGATGCTCAACATTATTACCCATTAGGGACAGACGTATCAAAACCATAATGTGATACCATTTGCACCCACTAAGATGACGAATGAAAAGTAGTGTTGAGGATATAGAGAAACTAGAACCTCCTTCCCTGAGAGTGGGAATGTAAATGCCATAGCTTCTCTGAAACAAAGTCTGCATTCCCTCCAAAACTTGGACACAGAATTGCCCTATGATCCAGCAATTCCACTTCCACGTAGATACTCAAGAAAACGGAAAAATATATGTCCACACAAAAACCTGCATATGAATATTCATAGCGGCATTGATCATGATACTCAAAAAGTGGAAAGAACTTAAATGTCCATCAACTAACAAATGGCTCTACCTAACATGACCTATACACACGAACTGAGTATTATTCAGCCTTGGGAGGGAATAATGTGCCGACACGCTACAACGTGGATTCACCCTGAAAACATTACACCAGGTGAAAGATCATGTTCACAAAAGATGACACACTGTCTGATTCCACTTATGTGAAATGTTCAGAATATGTAAATGCATAGAGACAGAGAATAGACTAGTGGCTGCCAGGGGTAGGGGGAGGGGAGAAGGGAAGGGACTGCTAATAGATACAAAGTTTCTTTTGGGGGTGATGAAAATGTCCTGGGATTAGACAGCAGGGAGAGTTGTGCAACTTTATGAATATGCTAAAACCCACCAAACTGGACACCTAAGAAGGGTGAACCTTACGCTAGGTGAATTACATCTCAATAAACAAAAATTTCAAAAACCTCAATCACCATATAAAGTATTAGGAGCACTAATTTCCAGAAGTGGAAACTGAGGGATGAAGGTAAAGTGGCTGCCTGAATTCAGGTGGAACTGAATTCAGTTTCCCAAATACCCATCTAGAGGGTCTCTCCAGAACATCACCATCAGCATTAGAATCCAAATTAGTTAAGGCTGGTCAGCTTCCTCCTAGAAAAGTGAACCCCTCCCAGGCAGGCAGGAGTGGGCTGTGGCTGAAAAGGGGAGTGGTTGCAGAAGCCCACACTGCTGTTTGCTGGGTCAGATGGAACCAGAAATCCACTCTGTGTAGGAGGAAACCCCTATCCAAGATCTTTCCCAAATTATTCCCATAAAAGTGGTCAGGTTTAGAATATTCTCTTTTCTCCTCCAAACTTTTTATTTTTTTAACTTTGTATAGAAATACAAGCTCCAAACTTGTGAATCCAAAGCAGATTTTCTCTTCTTGCAGCTTACAGATCAGATCTGGGTGTGCCTGTGGTGGGAGAAAACACCAGGCACGGACTTGGTGTTCTAGTCCGCTTTCTGACCTGGGGTAGCCAATTCAAGTACCTCTCAGAGCGTGGGGCAGGACTCTCCTAAGGGAGTATGCACCTGCCTCCTGAATCCCCATCAGAACTTTTGTCAGTTACGGGGAAACGAAATAGTGCCACCAAATGTCCCTCTTCTCAAACCAATGTGTCCCATTGAAGCTCAGGAATCCCAACTCTTTTAAGACTTAAGTGCCACACCATTACTGATGATTACTCCCCGGGACCCAGGATGAAATCGAAAACTGCACAGTGCTTATCTTTGAGAGTTTGGGGCTGCCCTAGTGCCGCTGACACTCAGCTACAGAAACTGCCCTCCAACCTGGATGCCCAGGAAATGGCAACCTGCAGGCAACCAGGGAGGGGTGGGGCTTCTCCCGCGAGGCGTAATCCAGGAAGGTGGAGCGGCCTCTGGTTTTCTTCTGTGCAGAAGAGCACAGGACAAAGTGTGGCCTGTGGCCAGACGGAGGGGCGATGGGCGGGGCGGACGGAGGGGCGACGGGCGGGGCCTCCCCCATGGGCGGCGCCTCCCCGTGGGCGGGACCGCCCCCACTCCCCCGCCGCGGCAGGGCAGCGTGCTCTGACCTCATCACAGGCTGCGCAGCGCGGCTTCAGGCACTCGGCGTGGTGCCGGCCACAGTATATCTTCCCATCTTGGTAAAAGTAGATCAGATCCACCAGCAGCTCGTTGCAGACGGTGCAGATGAAGCACGGCGGGTGCCAGCAAACGCCGTGGCCGGCACGGGACGCAAACACGGCGATGTCCCCGCCGTTAATCTGGCCTCCGCACTGCGAGGCAAACAGACACGTCAGTACAAACACCAGCCCGTCTGTCTCTCGGGGGCGCGCCGCACGCCGGACTGGATAAAAGCCCACCACTCCCATAAGGGCGGGTGGCAGTGAACTTGTTTTCAAGCTAGTCACTGTGCTACCTGCTTTACATACACGGCAGGGCGGGTTTTGTTTGCCCGCCCTCCCACTCTTCTTCCTTCCAAGGAAGACAAAGCTAAAGTCACTGAGGAAATCAGGACTCGCAAGGTGGGAAAGACAGAAAAGCTCCTTTGGCAGAAGCTCTACAGACAGGGGGCAAGCTGACCCGTGGTGAAGGTGTCCGTATCTTCTAGAAGCTCCCAACTCCATCAGGAGGCACAGCTGAGTGTAACACCACAAGGAGAAGGGGGTGGGGGTGTGCATTAAGGGCGCTGTACCATGGGAGAGGGAGGGGCGCCTGGGTGGCTCAGTTGGTTAAGCGTCTGCTTTTGGCTCAGGTCATGATCCCAGGGTCCTGGGATTGACTTCCACGTCCGTTGGGGAGCCTGCCCTCTCCCTGTGCCTGCTACTCCCCCTGCTTGTGTTCCCTCTCTCTCTGTCAAATAAATAGGATAAAATCTTTAAAAAAAAAAAAAAAAGATGGGAGAGGGAGTGGGTTCATAAAAGTACTTAAATGATTTCTCCAAAGCCTTTCAGGCATATTTTCAGTCTGCTTTCTCTAACATCTTTTTACCTAGTCTTGACTGAAAAGGTACCACTTCTAAGGCCACACCATGGAAAGGGCTTCTCTCCCCTTCCTATCTTCTTGCTCATGTTCCAAAGTTCCTTTCCCAATGCAGAAAGGAACAAGGCAGCATCTCTGAAAACCCATGTTATGGCTGAGGCTGGGCCTCTGAGGGAGGAGTAAAGTGTGAGGGTGTTGGGTCCTGGGAAAGGCTCTCTGCTGACCATGGCATTGACCATGAGGTTCATGGGCTGAGGATCTAGTTCCATGGCCTAAATGAGTGGCTGGCTCTGGGGACAATGTCTAAAGAGTAGAAAAGATACCTCTAATACCACACCCCGGCCATCATACAGGATTAAACGTTTCATAGGAAACGAAGTAAAGGTCTCATGGAACAGTCTCTGGGAGCTCATTAAGGTAGTGACCAGATAAAAGAAAAATACTGTTGCAGAAAGTAGTATCCTTGCCTTTTATAACGTTGGTAGACCTGGGATAGGCACAGTGATAACAGATAAACGGAAGCACATTAAAAGTTTCAAGGGTTTATTTGAGCAAATACAGATTTAAGTTGGGCAGCACCAAACTGAAGGTGGTTAGGAGGGCTCCACCTACCTGGAGCCAGGAGGGAGGTGCTTATAGAGAAGACAGGGATGCAAAGCAAGGAAATTAATTGACCGGCTGTGGCTTAAGTGGTTGCCTTATTTGAGAAAGCCTACTTGCCTACTGGCAATTGGCTGGTCTTAAGTGTCATTTTCTCAATGGTAAGACACTGCCCTTGGCTTAGGTTTTGGTTTGCTCACATAGGTTATAAAGCTATCAGAGACATCTCAGTGTAATGGCCTCTTTGTTCAATTGCTTTAA
Source organism: Neomonachus schauinslandi (assembly GCF_002201575.2). NCBI lineage: Eukaryota > Metazoa > Chordata > Mammalia > Carnivora > Phocidae > Neomonachus > Neomonachus schauinslandi. Next base: position 183,311,207 of record NC_058403.1, on the reverse strand, counting down.
CAATACAGAATCCCATGTAATCCTCACCTTAATTCCATGATGTAGGCATTTGTCACCTACATTTTGCGGATGACAAAATGGAGGAAAAATAACATGGTCAAGGTCATCTGGCAGAAACATGAGTCAAACTTCTCTGCCTCCGTGCTTCTGTCACTATTCTACACAACTTTTGACACCCACTCATGAAATGTCCAACCTTCCTTTTTCCTTAAAAGAGCGCAGCTGGGCTGGTTCCAGGAGACAGATCTCAGAGGGACAAAATTCCTGATGCGAGGACACCGAATCTCACATCTTTTCTTTTTACTTATTTTTTAAACTGCTGTTAGCATTTTTACAAGTATTTATTTATTTATTTTAGAGAGAGAGAGAGAGTGGGGTGGGGGAGTAGGGACAGAGGCAAAGGGAGAGAGAAACTCAAGCAGGTTCCGCACGAGCAGGGAGCCCAATGCAGGGCTCGATCTCCCAATTCTGATATCACATTTGAGCTGAAACCAAGAATTGGACACTTAACTGACTAAGCCACCCAGGAGCCCTGTTTTTTTTTTAAAGATTTATTTATTTATTTTGAGAGAGAGAGAGAGTGTGGGCGGGTGAGGGACAGAGGCAGAGGGAGAGACAATCCTCAAACAGAATCCCACTGAGTGTAGAGCCTAATGCAGGGCTCAGTCCCAGGACCCTGAGATCCTGACCTGGGCTGAAATCAAGAATCAGTTGCCCAACCAACTGAGACACCCAGGAACCCCTCTCCTTTTTTCTTTTCCTGAATCTCACATCTTAACCACTGACCACCTGCATCTCAAGGGTGAGTATCAAGGGTGAGGATTCCACTGCCCAATCTCTGGTCCTGTGGTTCCCCTATTAAGTAGCATCTCCATTCCACCCACCTGAACCTTCTCACCCCATGCCTTTGAAATCTCAAAAAAAGGGCCACCAAATGGCACCCACTCTCCTCAGGTAGTATCTCGATTTCTCCTCACTGAGCCAGTTCATGTATCTTCAGCACCTGAATGGTTTCCTTAAGAGCTTAAGGAACTGGATGAGGCTTTTCAAAGAACAGCACAGCCAAGAGCAGTGCCAAAAATGATGATCAGCACCAGAAGGCTCTGTGGCTAAGAGGAGGGGCAGGGAGAACCCAGGCAGGCTGCATTTCCACCTTTCTTTCTTTAAAACCTTCTGCTACCATGCCCTGAGCTCTCTGCAGGAGAGTAAGAGGAAAAACAACCCCCAGACCCAACTCAGTGAGGCCCTGGGGAGAATGCAGGGGGGCGGGGTGGCACATGCATTTCGCTAAAGAACCCTCAAACCCAAGGAGACGACCCTTTACCACCCCTTTAAATGGTGCTGGGATGATCCCATGGTCCAGGCAAATTCCATTTTCTAAAGGACTCATTTTAAAACATAAATCCATCATGTCATTCCTGTGCTTAAATCCTTCAAATGGCTCCCCATCTCCTTCCAATGGCTTACACAACTGGCCCTCCATGAACTCTGACTTCACCTGCTACCTCTCTCCCTTCACTCCCTCTGCCGTGCCACAATGGCCAACGCGCTGTTCCTTGAACACAACAGAAAACGCCTCTGTCTCCAAGCCTTTGAGCTGCCTGTTCCCTCCACCCTCTGTGATCTGCAGGACGCACTCCCTCAGTTCCTGCAAGCCTTTGCACAGAGGCCACCTTCTTCTTTTTTTAAGATTTTCATTTATTTGTTTGAGAGACAGAGTGTAAGCGAGAGAGCACGAGTTGGGGAGGGGCAGAGGGAGAGGGAGAAGCAGACTCCCTGCTGAGCAGGGACGACCCCCCCACCCCCACCCCCACCCTCCCAACACAGGGCTCGATCCCAGGACCCTGAGATCATGACCTGAGCTGAAGGCAGACATTTAACCGACTGAGCCACCCAGTCGCCCCCAGAGGCCACCATCTAAGTGGTGCCTTGCCCGGCTACTTTCCTGAAAATTGCAAGATCCCCACACCCCCCAGTGCTTGCAGCCTCCTTCCCTGCTATATTTTTTCTTCTTTATTTTATTGTTTGACTTTTTCCCCTAGAATGGACCTCCTTACAAGCGGAAAATCAAAAGCTGTCAAATCTTTTGTTCACCGCTGTATCGCCAAGAGCTAGAACTGTGCCCGGCGCATGGTAGGCACTCTATGAAACAGCTGTTGCAGGAATGAATGCGTGACAGGACGCCAACACAATTCCTCCCCGCTCCCTGGAATCCATGCTCACCTGTTCACAGATAGCTCCTGTCATCGTGACTGGGAAGGGCCTGACATTCCCTCGACCCAAGTTTTCACGTTTCCTCTGGTTGCTGAAGAGCTTCAGCTCCCTCTTCTCCTCCTCATCCAGGGAGTTGCAATATCGAACCTGGACAGACACAGAGAATGTCATGGAGGCCGTCGCCCTCGCTCCGTGGGATTTCTGAAGCCCACGCCCCAGAGTTTTCTCGTTAAATGTGCTCCCACTCAGCTTTACAGCGCAGGCCTGCGCTGGCCCACCAGCGGGCTCGGGGCTGGTGAACATGTCTCTCCCTCAGACAAAAGAGCCTTCTGAAGGCGCTGAAGTCCAGAGCCCAAGTCATGAGCAGGCTCAAGGTTCTGTAACAGTCCCTCAGCCTTACTATCTGCTCCGCTGCCCCACGAAGATCCACATCACGTCGGGGAGCTCTGGCGCTAGTCAAGATCTGGGACTTTTTCCTACTTTAAAAATGATGTGGATCTTCAAATGGATTGTGGGGTCCTGATACGTTCACCTTCTTGTGTCCATGTGCGTGATCCTTGACACCAAAGGATGGCTCCAGGCCAGCAAGCCAGAACGGTGGTCAGAGGGCTCCCAGCTTCTGTTCTCCCACCTCATTTTGGGAAAATGGGGAGCCAAAGGCTTGAGGCGAAGGAGTTGGTCCAGAGGTACGTGCCCTGCTTCACGGAAGTCCCTGCATGTTTATCTGTGTGCAGGAGGGAAAGGGCGGCCCACTGGGCTTTGGCTAATCCATCTACTTGCGTAAGATATTTGCTTTCTTGTTAAACACAAAAACTCATGGCATTAAGGGAGGGACACTATGGACACTCAAATCCAGCATTTCCCAGTCTTTCCCCCTTATTAACACATACCACGGGAATTCTGCCATAGTCTCGAACTATTATTAATACTGTTTTTAAAATGGTCTCACTTTTTAAAACTTGAATACATTTATTTAAAAAGAAAGTATATTATGATTATAAATTAAAAGTTAGTACCACCTACAAAAACCAGAAGGTGACCGTAAAACAAAACAACGTGAGAACGAAATCAGGTTGTTAGATTCTAGCTACTTCTGCTCAGGGGAGATCCTGAAACAGAGATTCTTAACACGGTTACTTAAAAGTGGAGACTGGTATGAGTTGGAGAGGTGTGAGAAAACTGCTAGCCCAAACTGAAATCCCACCCCCCACACCCTGGGGCTGATTCAACCACTCCACCGGAGGAATGAAGCACAATTTAAAAGGGAGTGAGTGATTCTCTTGTTATGTGGCTCACTTTCACTTACTATCATGTCTCTGCACCACCCAAAGTCCTGTGTCTGTCAGGCTTTGGGAAACACGGACCTCATCCCATGTCCTGTCTTTCTTTGCAGTAACAGCGGAAAGGTTAGGTGAAATGCTCAGATGGTTTGTTATATGACACTTAGTGGGAAATCTTTGGATCAGAACTGTTGCATCCTAACTGGAAAACCAGTGCAGCCGGGTATGTCTCAGCTGCTTCATCTGAGCAAAAGAGGGAATGATCAGTTACTGACTTTAGAACCACTCTTTGTCCTCAAAAGGACCATGTTCAAGTGGGCAAAATCTGCCCACTGGGTCACTTGGAAGGAATTCTCTCCAACAGGAAGAAGAGAATTTGAATGGTCTCTTTTCAAAAAACTACAGTTAACTGTAAACAGAATAAATCGTTAAAAGCAGAGAACAGATCACCTTGCTCTATCAAGTAAAAAAGTGTTGAAAGAAAGCCGTCCTGTGGATGTCCCCGTAAGCACCACCGCTGTGACCTGACTAGCCCAGAATGTACGGTTACACCACTGACATTTTATGGATATGCTTTTAAAGAAAGGCACTCCCCTCCTGCTTGTAAAAACACGCATTTTCACTTCCAAATTAGTTAACTGGGCATCGGGTTACAGTGCTTGCTCTCGGGTTTAAAGGAGAAAACAGTTAGTATTTGTTTTCTGAAGTCGGAAATGGGCGACAGGAAATCATGGCTCTCTTTCTAGGGACTTGCTTCAGTTTTTAAGCTTTTGCTTCACTTATGCAAATTTATTTTTGAGGCTGTTGAATTATCCCTTTTGATCTGAATATGGGAAGATAAAGACTAAAATAGCACCTACTCAATTTGCCCAGAGATCTGGCTTGTGGGTGGGAGCAGTCGGTAGAGAGCTGGGGTCCAGCTCTTTAGAGGGATTATCTCTCCTTTCGATTTAAAATTGTTTAAAATGCAATCAGTTAAGTGGACAATTCAATTCTAGAGGATAACTATTTTTAAAAACCAGATACTTGAAAATTAATTTCTAGTTTACAAACCTAAGCCCTTCAAGCAGGGTGATCTTTTAAAAATGTATTCATGGACTGCCCTTTATGAGCAATTTGATTTCAAAGATAAGAAACACCTAATTACTGTGACTTCTATTGAGAGGTTCAGGAAAAAAAGGACAGCCTGCAAGCCATCCTTCCACGTGTTCAAATGGTGGCCCTGCAAAGTTGGCCTTTCAATGACAAAAACACAGACATTCAGAGCTGCAAATTTGGATATGTGACTTCTATTGCAGCATAACGTGGAAAACTTGCACACTTCTTTAACATGAAAATGCCAGAGAGTCACAACGTTTTTTGCAGGGCTTGACCTTCAACTGGCCCAGGGAATTGCAATCAGCTAAGGGACTCAGGCAACCAGCACATTCTTCTTCAACTAGGAAAACCTGGGCTTGAGCTTTTAACTTTTAGGGCTCCCTGGATACCCCAAAACGGCTAGTAGCGCCAGGCACAGAGGTGAATCCAGTCCATAATGAGATCTGCTTCTCGGTAACACTCTCCAGAAGGTGTTGGGCCGTTTCTTTTGGCTCTAATTAAGGAAGCTAAATCCTAAAATGAAGGGCCAGAGTTTTTCTTCAGAGACCTCTCCGATCACAGCATTCTGATTATGAAGAGGGTAACAATTCACAGAAGCTTCTAAGACAAGCCTTCATAAGGCCCCCGCGAGCCCCTTACCTCATTGTCATGTGGCGGCAGCTGGTGTAGTAGCTGCTTGATTCGAAGTTTCTCTCCAGGACTGTTGACGTAAGGAACCTTCTCCTCTGGCAGACAGCTGTAGTACTGGTGAACCTGCAGGAGGAAAGCGCATGGGTCACTTGGCCGTTCCCACTCCCTGGGAAGAGGATCCCGGCACACATTTGACTTCCTGTCCTTTCCACCCTTTGCAACTCAACAGCATCTGCGGTTCTCACTGCAAGCAGACAAATTCATCCTTGAAGAAAGAGTGGGGCGAGTCACCCGTATCTTGGGGCTTTCCCTCTCTGGCAAGGGAAAAATAAAGCCAGCAAACTTTCCTAGAAAAAGAGAATTCGGCAAACAGGCGGGGGAACCCAGAGGGTAGAGCTTTGTCGGCAGGCTCCCCCCCCGCCCCGAGAGAGAGAGAAAGAGAGAGAGACAGGGCAACTTTACCATTTTCTCTGTGAGTCTCTGGCATGCACCGTGCCTCCCTAGTCAAAGGGATCTGTCAGTGCCTGCCTCACCCTGGAGTCAGGGCCAGGCTCTGGCACTCGCTGAGCTGCTGGGTCCCTCAGCCTCCACCTACATTAAAAGCCCTCTAGGTTTGGAGCACTTTATAAGGGCAGGTAGCAGTTCCCATCTGTCCGAAAAGAGAATCACTACATCTGGGATACTGAGTATGTAATTAAAAATTATCATTGACAGGAGTAGTTTTGCACATCCCAGAATGCTCCTGTTTACGGCTGTCAGGGCATATTCTTGCACTTTCTGGGGCTGACTCAACTCTAACAAAGACTTGGGAAGGCATCTAATTTTGCCTGAGAAAAGAAAACAGACATTCTACTATCCAGCTGTATGCAAAACTAGGGTCAGGAAAAACTGGCCAAAACAGAAGGTATGCTATTATACAGGAGAGGGGGAAAAAAAAAAAATCCCACAAGCTCAGATGACATCATGGAAAATTCTTTTCAACTATCTCTTAGCATCATGACCAGATCTTGCGAAACAAGGCATCCATTCAACAAGACACAGAAGACAGGAGACTTGAGGCTCTAAATTCATTATATTTGTTCCACTCCACAAACTTGGTCTAATTCCCTTGAGTTTAGGGAGCCCTGGACATGAATACATTTTTTGGGAAGGCTGGGGCAAAGAGCTACAGAAGCTCTGTCTACTTTGATCTCCAGAAACAAAATCATAACTTTTTTAAAAGGTGGGGGGAGGGAAAGGCTTTGCAATGACAAGGCCTTAAAATAAATGCGAAGGCCACCTTTATTTTCATAACACATGATTGTAACCATTCACCATCATGTGCGTATTACTGTCTTAAGCAGAGCCCAAAGGCAGCCATAAACAGACTGCTCATAGACTGGCTGGCTTTCTCAAAACAGGGCCCTGCAACCCCTCCCTAGAGGCACCTGGCAGGGAGCCACGTCCTGGGATGCGAAGGAAGGGTTCCGGGTTTTGAAAGCAGCCCACAGGTTACCAGCCCTTTCTCTGAGAAGAAATGAAAGCCAGATCATAGTTAGTTTGGGATGAGGAGCTGGCCATGGGCCCATCAGAGACCGGCACCCCACTTTATGCTCAGAGGAATCCGTGCATCGTACGCTGTAGCAGGTAAGTGCAGGCGGAAAGCAGAGGCCTGTGTCTTGGGAATGGGCCTCACCCCCCAAGTTGACAGACTGCTTCTAGCAAAGCCTTGCTGCAGCATCCCTCTGTCATTCCCACACTAGTGACAGAACCTTGGGGACAGATGCTAATAAGAAAGGAAATCACTGGAGACTCTTGACAGGGGAGTCCAATTTGAGTGCAATGGGCTGTCTCCTGAATTGCCCGTCAGGACTCACACACCCCTCTTTGCCGCCCAGGGCACGGGCATCCCTGAGAGCCCGTGTGACTTGGCACCTTGAGCCCAGCCTTCGCTGACACTGGCCACGGCTGAGCCTGGCTGGAATCTTCCTTGCCTCTTTTGCAGCTTGGGCCAGCTGTTCCTGAACCCCCATTCACGGCTCTGTCACTTGCCATCTCTGTGTTCCTGAGTGAGTTCCAGAACCTCTCAGAATCCTTATCACAGGATTGTAGCAATCAAACGAGAGTGAAGGCAAAGCACTTGGCCCTCAATAACAATCAGTAGCACGAATACATAGTGGTGAGTCTATTATCCGGCCCACAGGCTCCCAAGGGAACAATCCAGATTTTCCTGGCCTCTCTTCCATTTTGAGAGGCAGAGCCACACTATCAGCTTGCAGAGTGAGACCAAACCTGGAGGCCTCCAACTACCTTAGTCTAAGAAAGAAGGCGGTGGTGGGGTGGGGGTGGGGGTGGGATGTTATTTAAGCTAGTTTGATTTCAGAGGGAAAAAAAGCAGATTCTTACAAAGATGTGGTGTTCTCTCAAGAAACCCAACAGAATCGTAGGGTCTCAGAAGGAAACGGCACCGGCTACTGAAAGGTGACTGGTAAGGGATTCTCATCTCTCTAGGTCCAGTGTCCTCTTATCTCTGCCCTGGTCTTCTTCCTCAGCAGATCTGTTCCTTAGCTTCTCAAAGTTTAAGGTTTCCCACAGCTCCTGAACTTACACAACCTCCTTTCACGGCCATCCTAGACTGACTCACTTGGCTCCGTTCCCAAGTCGCCAGAGAAGGACGCTGCCTACCCCATCTTGGGCAAGGTCCACACCTGCAGACTGGATCGGAGAAGTTCCATCCTGTTTTGAGATGTTAGGGCTGGGCAAAGTAGAGGTGGCCATGAATGGACACCTCCAAGGACCAGGAGCTTAATAAATACCCTGGCAAGCTGAGTTCCATCTTAAAGACTTTTAATTCTTCTGACTACTCTTTAAGAACATAGCTCTATCTTTCCTGGCTGGGCATCTTGTGTTGCCTTTTATAATTCAAGCCTACTGATCACAGCCGCAGAAAATACGTCCTTTCTACCAGCATCCAATAATTCCTTGAATATAGAATGTACTAAAAATAATTCCTCTCAAAAGGCAGTCAACAGTTTGGTGGATGACTTCAAAACTTACCTAGTGAAATGCACCATTTTGAAACCAAATCAGCTAATATTAACTAACAACCTCCCAAATCGTCCCCATGTCACATGGCAGGTGATCCGGCTTGCTCGGAGGATGGGGAATGAGTTGGTCCTTCACCACTTCCCTTGGTCCTTCCATCACTTGGCTTCTGTGTCTCCTCCTGATGTTCAAGAGCTTGGGAAGTCCAAGCTCTTCCTTCAACAAAGGGATGGGAAGGATGGAGAAGCTCCCCTCTTGAATTCCCAATCTGGGTCTGGCTCGACAAAGAACTGCTGCATGTAGTTTCCTTCAGCATCCTCCAAAATAAAACTACTGTGTAGCCCAAAACAAACACTGAGCAAACCAATGGTAAGGGGAAAGTATGTAGTGTACTTTCTGGCACTACAGAAATTAAATTTGGCACCACCACTGAAAATCCTGCAGATCGCTCATTTTCGTCCAACCATGCTTCTCTCGTTAATTTTCACAAGCAAATAATCATATCCAATAGAATTTTGTCAATGATGACCATGACCAAGCAATACGTGCTACGGTGATCACTTTTTCCTCCTGTGTATACTGAGTATCATTCTCCAAAAGGACTATGGCATGTGCAGGAAACTTGGTTCCATGTACTCATTACTCAGGTAGAGGTGCCCTGCGATACTGCACCCTGGGTTGAGCTGTAAGAGGTACACTTCCCCCAAACAAAAGCATTTTGCACACAATCAACTGGCTCAGGAAAATGAGATAGCTGAAGGCCTTTATTTATGGTGTCACTCCCCACAGCGAGGTTTGGCAAGAGCTTCAGTCTGTGTCAGAGGGATTGTTAGAGCTTTAGTCGGTGTGCAAATAAAATCTACAAAGCAAGGCCTCGCCTAGTTGGAAAGACTGGGTTTGTTAGAAGGAACTGCACATTTGACAGCATATCTGCCTGGGCAGAGAAGGGAGGGAGGGAGTCAAGTGACTCCCTGTTGGAGAGAAAAGTGTGCTAATTAAAAAAAAAAAAAGTGCAAAGTGCTTCATTTAGAGCGGTGGTTCTCAAATTTAAGCTCGCATCAGAACCACGAGGACAGCTTCTTAAAACACCTTTCTGATTCCACAGCCCTGGGGTGGGGCCCGATGGTTCGCATTTGTACCACCTTCTCCTTTGATGCCCCTGCTGGTGGTCCAGGGAGCACATTTTGAGAGCCTTAGAGTCATCCAGCAGTTTTCCCTCAATAGCCAATGCCTTGAGAGTGCCGGGTAAATGATGCTATTCCTACACATGCCTGGAGATCCAGGAGGCCCAGAGGAGGGGAGGTTCGGAACTTGTTGAATCTCACTTAATTTTGCAGGTATCTCTTGCCACACCTACATACATGCTTAAGAAGGGGGATTCCATCAGCTCTGGTAAGGATAAGCCATTCTAAGGGCAAAGTGCTCCTATTATTGGGTGGGACATTTTGCGTATCAAAAGCATCCTGTGTTCTTAAGAGTGCGAACCCAACAAAGAAGTCAGACTTTCTTGGCTGATCTCAGATTGAATTGTCCTTCACCCTCTAAATGAAGGAAGGAATCAATGAACATATTTATTTACGGAGTGGCTCTTATGGCAGGGTGTTTTTATATACGGTATCTCGTAAACCCTCCCCATGCCCTGGAGGCTGGTAGATTGTACTCATTAGACTGAGCATCACACAGCTAAATAGGGGGAGAGCCATTTTTGGACTTGGCTCCCTTATCCTCTCCTTTGTGTTTCGTGGATTCTTGGCCTTCTTTATCAAGAAAAAGAGAGACTGGCAGATGGATGGGAAAGAACTAAAAAACCAGATATAGTGGATTCCCAATATGTATGACTGACCACATACATGATGAACACGTTTTCCTTCGGTGTGCTCCATAAAATGACCAACATATGGTCCCAAATGAACTGGCAGTAGGTAAAATATGAGGTACTCCAAATGAAACGGTCTTTCCACAACTCCATGGAATGATGGTATAAGGGAGTTGTGGCAGACATGGCTATCTACCTACATCCATTTTCCTTTTCTCCCTTAATAAGAATACCAAAATCTTACTTGAAGCATCAATATGCCCAGCTTAGAACAATATTTTTACATCTCCCTAGTAGCTATGAGTAGCCAAGCAATTAAATTCTGGCCAATGACACATAGCATGTGACTCCTGGGAGGCTGAGCAGTTGGCAAAGGCCTTTTTTTTTTTTTTTTTTTTTTTTTTCCCATTTCCCCTTTTTTCTTTTTTCTGTCTGGAATGTAAAAACAATGGCTGGAGCTCCAGCAGCCATCCTGTACCATGAAGTTCCTTATTGTACCATGGAACACCAAACCAGCTCTGGATTGCCTATCTCCGAACTTCATTTACCAACGAGAGAAAGAAATGATTTTTTTATTTACAGTCTCGGGTACTAGGAACTGAATGCCATTCCTAAATGATACAGCAATGGTTCTCAAATGTTAGAACACTGCAGAATCATTTGAGGTCTTCATTAAACATTATCCCCATTTTCATTCTTCTGGGTCTGAAAAAAAAAAAAAAAGCTCAGAATTCTATATTCTTAATAAACACCTCATACCACACCAGGAGAAACACTGGTTTAAGAAGAAGGCAAACATGACTCCACAAGGTGAAGGTAACAACTCCTGAAGTATAATCTCTGATGTGACACATTTGAAAGGCTTTATAAAAGCCCATCTTAACCCAGAGACTAACTAGAAGATTAGACCTTTATTTCACACTCTCCCTCTCCTGCAGTTTGAGAAGCTTGGAACCTCGGTTAATCTACCTCAATTCAGGAAGGCAATATCTAGTGAGGTCTCAGAAGGCCAGTGCTACAAAGAAGGGAAAGATGCTGCCTGAATTTGTGGCACATGGTGGTTTTTATGAAAAGTGCACACTAGTTCTGAAATGGAGACCTAGAGAACAATCGGGAAGCATTACAGCCATAAGCAAGTGGTGATGGGCTGCTTTTAAGGGCCCATTTGTTCGCTGTGCCCCCATTTGCCAGAATTTCATTACCCAAGCAAGAGGAGAAGAGTGGTGTTAAGTGGCATCTAAGAGGTACAATTGTACCAAGTTTGGCTCCTTTCCTTTTCTCCTGAAGACCCACATTATAATTTTAATTGGTTTACTCAGGAAGTAATGTAGGAAATAACAGTCCAATACCTAATGCCTAAATAATGTCTCCCATAGGATTAGGATCAAAAATCAGAAATAAAAGCTCATATGCAGTATTTTCAAAGAAGAATATTTCAAAGGCTTTTTCTTTCTTTCTTTCTTTTTTTCTGGCACCCAATGTCTGATTCAACATTAAACCATATCAGAAGTAGGTTCAAAACATACCCAGAATCCAGTCACCCTCCCCCACCCCTGTAGGACCGTCCAGCCAGGACTAAGTGCTCATGGGATTTATTGCCACAGCTGCTTCTGGACCCTGGCTTTCACCTTTGTTCCCTGCATCTGATTCTCTATTCAGCAAAAGACCTACCCTATTTGAATATTAACCAGATCATGTCGCTGCTCTTCTCAAAGCCTTTCATGGCTTCCCATTCCCCTCTGATTCAAAGCCCAAGTCTTCACTATATGATCAAGATCATGTCTCCTTAACACTTGCCAGATCATATCGCTTACTATATTCCTGTGGTTCAGTTCTGCTCCCAATGGCCTCCTTGCTATTCCTCCCACCTCAGGGCCTCTGTACTAGCCATTCTCTTTGCCAGGCACATTCTTTCCCCCCGATATTTACGTGATTGCCCACCCTCACTTCCTCCAGTCTTTGCTCAAAGGTCACCTCATCAGAGAGGACTACCCTAATAAATCCTTATCAGAGAGGACTACCCTAATAAATCAGCACCTTCATCACCTCTTACTCTTGAGACCAGTGCTTCTCAAATGGGGCTAATGTTGACCCCCAGGGGTTATTCAGGAATGTCTGGAGACATTTTTGGTTGTCACGACTGGGGTGTGTGTGTATGTACAAACATGCATGCTATTTGCATATAGTGGGTTGAGGGCAGGGATGCTGCTAAATCTCCCACCATGCAGAAAATAGCTTCCATAGTAAAGAATAACCTGGCTCAAAATGTCAATAGCATTGAAACTGGTAAACACTTAACCTGCTTTTCTTCAAAGAACTTACCACTTGCTGATGCATAATCTACTCATTCACTGTCTCTCTCTTCCTTCTAGAATGTGAATACCTGGGATTTGGTTGACTATCTACCCCCAGATGAGTGTCTTATACCTAGCAGGTGCTCAACACATGTTTGCTGAGTGAATGCATGCTGTGTTCAAATCTCACCTTTCTGCCTCTCTGGTTTATGGAAGGATTTGGACAGATACATGGGGCAAGGGAATACAGGTGAGATTTCCAGAGGAACCAGAGTAAAACTCACAGAGCTTCCCTTTCATCTCATCAAAGCACCTGCTTTGTCACTGAAGATTCCTGATGTGGGGGGACGGAGGAGCAAGCTAGAAAGATGAATGGAATAACTGACGAGGGACTATTCCTTTAAGAGGAGGGGGCAAAAACAACTCCCATTTGTATTTGAAGCTATAGAATTTCTTCCAAGTTGAGTCAACTTTGTTCAAATTACAGAAAATAATCACATTATGTCCTAAGTAGTTCCTGTAATCGCAAATCGCATGAGTTATTCTTCTTATATGCCTCCTAGCTCCACATACTCACTCCTTCCAAACCTTTAAGTTTTTTAAATTTTTTATTGAGAATATTAGAATATTAAACTTCAATGTTTAGTTAGAAAATACTTTCCATTTAGTTTGGAGCATTACCTGGCAGTTATTGTATCCTGTCTTGAAGAAGAGGTCCCAGAAATGAAAAAAGTTGGAGTTTCAACACTTCCCCTTCAAACTACAATTACATAAAGACTCCCCTACCCCAATTTTACCAAAACACTCTTTGCAGAATGTCTACACATTTGCATACATGCCCTGCTAAAAATTCCTCAACAGTTGCTTACTTTTTTTGGTAACAGTTTCAATATTGCCTTTAGACAAAATATACACATACATATGCATGGAAAAAGCAGGATGGTAGTTTCCTATAGTGGTTAAGTGTTTGGACTCTGGAATCATATTGTTTGGGTCTGAATACCGGATTGAACACTTTCCATCTGTACACAGTTGGGCAAGTAACTCTATATTTCTTAAGAAGTCAATATCTTCATCTGTAAAATGGGGACAATAACACTCACTTTAAAGTACTGCCATGAGGATCAAAGGGTATAATGCCATAGTACAGAGGCAGGCACGCAGCGAAGGCTCTGTTTTTTAGCTCTGAAGCCATCGAATGCCTAAGTCATAAATACCTATGTCATGGACTGAATTGTGCCCGCCTGTTCACATGCTGAAGCCCTAAACCCCAAAGTGATTGTATTTGGAGACAGAGCCTTTAAAGAGAGGATTACATTTAAATGAGGTCAGAAGGGTGGGGCTGTGATCAGAAAGAACTGACGTCCTTATAAGAAGAGGAGGAGACACCAGGAGCGTGCACGCACAGAGAAAGAGCCATGTGAAGACATACGCAGAGGGCAGTAGTCTGCAGACCAAGAAGAGAGGCCTTACCAGAAACCAACCCTGCCGGGACCTAGATCTTGGACTTCTTGCCTCCAGGACTGTGAAGGAATAAAATCTGCTGTTGACACCACCCAGTCTGTGGTGTTCTATTACGGCAGCCTGAGCAGACTGGACAGGGCCGTCTCATATGCACGGAACAGGTCAAGTGCTTGTGGGGAAAGGACATGCATACAAATAAGAAATGATCTCTGGATGAAGGAGGTTATATTTGAGTACAGTATATAAGACAAGTATGCAAGTGACCATAATGCAAAGTTAAAATAATGCAAGAGCCATCCGAGGCAGACAAAAACACTACAAAGAACAATAAATCAAATTCCTAAATTTGTACCCTTGCCCATTTCCATGGTGGAAACAATCCCGCTGTGGATGATTTCTAGCTACCCATGTGACGTCATTGGATGTGGGACTGGGAAGAGATGCAGAGTAGCATCCATTATATGGTATTGCCACCACATGGATATAACAGAAGAAATAAACCCAAGTGTACAGATAACAGTGAAACACAGGAAAGTAATTATGAAGGGATGAGTTCTGAGTACCTATCACCTTTGTTTTTAATATAAGTTAAGTTTATACAATTAAGCTTTAAAAATGGCTGAATGAGCACTGGGTGTTATATGCAACTAACGAATCATTGAACATTATATCAAAAACTAATTGAATTAAAAAAAAGAAATTTGCATTCTCAAAAAAAAAAAAAAGGCTGACTTTAACAACTGGCTTACAGAATTCCTGAAAACTGACCAATGGGATCTTGTGAGGTCAGCCAATTCTAGCACACCACCGTCAGAAACTTATATCATCAGTTTCCTTGGCAAACTCTCTTTAAAAAGGTAAAACATTAGGAGGCCTGTAAATACCTAAAGACTACTTCCAAGGACATGAAGACAACCACCCAGCTCTTTGATGGTTCTGGCAAATAGCATATTGCGCCAAGTCATCTACTTTCACTGATATGTTCTTCAAAATATTTACAGGTCTCACTCTGCTAGTCCTTTCCATATTCCCTCCATCCGTGTGCCCCAAATTTTGCCCTTTCTTTATACATCTTTTCCTCTGCTCCCTTCTTGTTTCCTTCTTAAATCCCTGGGTATAATCCAGAAGCGAAGAACATTTAAAAATAGTCACATATGTACTGGCAGGTGTCTGATTTTCTCTTCTAACGTTAAAAAGGATGTGAGTCGAACATATTGTAGGTATCCACAAGAAAGAAAAACAACAACAAAAACCCCTCCTGAAACCTTAATAAAACTCTACTTTTTTTAAGCTAGCCTGAGAATGGCCAATGGTGCTCTAGTAGGTCATTGATTCTTACTTAAAAAAAAAAAAAAAGAAAGAAAAAGAAAAAAGATTCTCCACTTCTGGGATAGCCATTCAAACCACAACTATGTTACTATTTGTCTACAGTGTAGAAGAGGGAAACTGCATTTGATATTTAATGTTTGAGTCTTGACTATAACAGATGTTCAGTCTGCAACTGTGACGAAGTTATCTAAATTCTCTGGGCTTCCGTGTCTTCATTTCTAAGACTAGGATAATTGTACTCATCTTGCAGCATTGTGAGGAATAAAGGTGATGATAGAATGAAAATACACTGTTAACCGTAAGGCCGTATATAATTGTCAGATATTATTACTGAAAATAAAAACAGTGGGTGTAAGAAATGCATTGCATTAGAATTGGGCAGCTAGTAATAATAACCTAAGTATAATGGTCTAGGGCCAACATGGCATTTTGTACAAACCACCAAGCATCTAGGTTCTATCTTTCTATACCACCATTCTGTTTGTGGCATCTATTCTCCAAATCACAAAATAGTTGCTGGAGCTCCAGCCATCATTTTCACATTCCAGGCAAGAAGATGGAGAACGTCAAGGGGAATATTACCTATCTCCCAGTTGGATCAATAACATTTAAAGAGATTTCTTAGAAGTACTATCCAACTTCTATTTGTAACCTTTTGTCTAGACCCAGCTCTAAGAGAAGCTAGGAAATGTAACCCCTAGTTAAACAACTGCTGTTCAGAATAAAATCAGGTTTTGTTAGTAAAAAAGGAGACACTTATACTGGAAGGACATGTAGCAATTGTGTCCCAATAAATATATCAGTTTTGGGTTACCTCTTCCCTAGGGGACTCCTTAGGAGTTTCCTGTATGGCATCTTTCCTGTGTATTAAGTTATTGTTTCTCATTCTACACTTCACATAATTAGTCCATTTTCCGCCTCTATTATTAGAAAAGACAGATTTGCAATGTCAATTAAAACCATTTTGAAGAAAATTTAGAAAGCAGCAACAGGAGAAATCCTACAACAAATGCAACTTTTTAACTACCCAAAGTGATGTATAAGGATACATGCTATAATTCTAGTTAAGAATTCTTCCTTAAATAGACTGGAGATTGGTGATCACAGGATGCTGTTGGAAATCCATTTTAAATTACAAGTTGGTTGGGGGGCCTGGGTAGTTCACTCAGTTAAGCAGCAGGCTCTTGATTTCAGCTCAGGTCATGATCTCAGGGATGAGCCCTGAGAGGGTGAGTCCCCTCCCCACTACACACACACATACTATGTGTGCATGCTCTTGCTCACGCATGCTCTTTCTCTCTCTCAAAAAAAAAATACATATATATATATATGTGTGTGTGTGTGTGTGTGTGTGTGTGTGTGCGCGTGTTGGTGATCTTTATTTGGAATCAGTTCATTTAAGGCAGTTTCATTTCTGCCCATTAAATGATGGTTGTGAACCCATGAAAAAGTATGAGAACTAAGGGGCTGCATATATATTACTGAATAAATATTTCTAACCACCATGGCTACCTTCAGCCTGAGTTCCACTCCCTGCTCCATTAAGTTTCAAATGTATCATGCATATAATGGCAAGAACTGAGTCCTCCCTGCTCTGAGAGGCCAAAAGATCAGCCAAGGTTATACCTTGGACTGCAGTTCAAGGTTAGATATGGCCATA
This sequence comes from Neomonachus schauinslandi, assembly GCF_002201575.2. Lineage (NCBI taxonomy): Eukaryota > Metazoa > Chordata > Mammalia > Carnivora > Phocidae > Neomonachus > Neomonachus schauinslandi. Next base: position 183,294,398 of record NC_058403.1, on the reverse strand, counting down.
AAACTCTGAATGTCCTACACTATGCTATTGTGGAGAAACAGATGGGAAGGAAGGTTTGGTGAGGATGAGCTAGACGATGCCACCGTAACAAACAACAAGAAAATATCACTGGCTTTGCACCACAGTCATTTTTTAAATTAAAATTTTTTTAATGTTTTTATTGTGGTAAAGCCTATATAAGATTTGCCATTTTAATTATTTTATTTTATTTTTGTTTTTTGTTATTGTTGTTTTTAAGTAGGCTCCCTGCCCAGTGTGGAGCCCAAAGCGGGGCTTGAACTCATGAGCCTGAGATCAAGACCTGAGCGGAGGATCAAGAGTCAGACACTTAACTGACTGAGCCACCCAGGTGCCCCCATTTTATTTTAAAGTGCACAATTCAGTGTCATTAATTATAATCACAATATCGTACAACCACCACCACCACGACTACAATCTTTTACCAAAACATTTTCATCATATCAAACAGAAACTCTCTACCTTACATTAAGCAATAATTCCTTATTTCTCCCTTCCATAGCCTCTAATCTACTTTCTGCCTTTATGAATTTACCCAGTGTAGATATTTCATCTAAGGGCAATCATACAATATTTTTCTTTTCTGGCTTATTTTGCTTAGCATAATTTTCCCAAAGTTCATTCGTGTTGTAGCGTCTATCAGAACATCTTCCTTTTTATGGCTGAATACTATTCCATTGCATGAATATACCACATTTTGTTGATCCAACCATCTATTGATAAAACTTGAGTTGTTTTCACCTTTTGACTACTGTGACTAATACTTCAATGTGTACTTGTATGGTGTACAAATATCTGTTCAAATCTCTGCTTTCGGTTGTTTGGGTATATACCTAGGAGTGGATTTGTCAGATCATATATTTAATTTTTTTTGAGGACTTCAAACTGTTTTCCACAGTGCCTGCAGCATTTGCCATTTCCACCGGCAGTATACATGGACAAGGGCTCCCACTTCTTCACATCCTCACCCACACTTGTTATTTCCCATTTTTAAAAATTATAGCCATCCTAGTAGGTGTGAAATGGTATCTCACTGGGGTTTTGATTTGCATTTCCCTAATGAATAATGATGTTGAGCATCTTTTCAAGTCCTTATTGGCCATTTGTTGATCTTCTTTGGAAAAGTCTCTATGCAAGTTCTTTGCCTATTTTTTAACTGTGGTTTTTTTTTTTTTAATTTTTTTGTTGAGTTATAGGAGTTCTTTATATATTCTGTATATGAAAGCCTTATCCACACCAGTTTTATTTCTCACTTACACTCTGTCTCTGATATGAGTAGGAAGAGACCCAGGTAATTGAGGCTCTATATTAATATGTGCCTCCATGATGATGACAGCAGAGAAAACAAAGGCTGGAGCTGAATACTGGCAATACAATGCTTTTATCTGGATGTGAAGCATGCAACTTCTGCATATATTTCATTGGTTAAAGCAAGTCACATGGTCATGTGTAATCTGCATGTGCCCGGAGGAAGCAGCAGTCAATCATTTGTGAACAGCACTAATACCCACTATAGCAGAGAAAGAATGGAGTGGTGTGTGAGCAATACACTACCTTTTGGAAAAGAAAGGACAGTCAATCCTTGTTATTCATGGTAGTTATATTCTATAAAGTTAACGACAAACATCGAAGCAGTGAATAGTAAACCATTGCTCCTAGGTGAAATACAGGACTAGGTTCCTGCCAGCCTCTGGTCACATTTTTGTCAGTGGGTCAATACAAGACCTTGCTTTAACTACATATATATAGTTGATTTATTAACATTGAATTCACGGTTGACAGCCCTAGAACTCATGCTGAGTGAAGATCTATTATTATCTATTGAACATATATTCTCCCTGAGACATCTCAGAGGATTCTTGCCCTCACAAACATAGACAGCACTTTAGCACTGAGCTTGAGAGGCAACTTAAACAGTGAAATCACCAACTGCAAAACATGTAGCGCTAAACAGACGACAAAAAGCATGCTTCTTTATTTTATGAGACCCGAAACAAAAGGCAGAAGCATTACCTTGTTCAGCCTCAACTGGCAATGTGCATGGTGGATGATTCAATTTTCTCACCCCTCTACACATGTCTGGGAATAACTGCAAAAGTGCTGTGGGTACCGATTTGGGGGTTACAAACAAATTTTGATGATGAGTAGGCGAATTTGCAAATACTCTGTGAATAATGAGGATCAACTAGATTCTAATCTATTTGACCTATTCAGGAGTAAGGGGCTTACCCAGGATTCCAATTTAGGTCTGATTTCAAAGCTCATTCTCTTTCCATGTCACTACACTGTCTTCACACACCAGTCACAGGATTACACTCTACCCCAAGTATTTGATGAATAAATGGTCAATGCAGTCACAGTTCATTCTTCAAGCTTGAGATTCCTGCTAAAGTCTTGAATAATGAACAGGCTAGAGTGGCTGCTTAATCATGAAAACCACATGGGCCAAATGGAATTCCAAAAAAGGTGGACATCAACGGAGTTATTTGGTAATGTGCATGCTTTGAATGTTCCGTGGTAAGGATCATGTGAACTGATTCAGGCTTGACAAAGTTTTTTCTTTGAGGTCTATGCAAGAGAAGATAATGTGCTCAAGTTTATCCCCAACAAAGACCATGTGGTCCTTGAAATGACTGCTCCAATCCCTGAGAGTACATTTTTAAATTTTATTAGTTTATTATTATTTTATTTACTTATTTTGTGGTAAAATACATATAATATATATACCTCTTTAACCATTTTTAAGTGGCATTAAGTACATTGTTGGGCAATCATCACCACCATCCATCTCCAGAACTTTTTCATCTTTCTAAACTAAAATTCCATACCTATTAAATACTAACTCCCCAATTCCTGCCCTCTCACCCCCACACAACTATCATTCTCTTTTCTATGAACTTGACTACTTGAGAGTAATTTTTACTACATTTTGGGACCAAATGTTCTTCTCCAGTAACACTTCTCTGAAATTCTGGTGAAAATCAGTGGGGGAAAAAAATGAGTCAGACAATATATCAATGCTTACATTTAAGTCTTTTTATAAGCAACTTGCCTTCTTTTTTAATAAGGCAATTAAAGATTCCAGAGGAGATACTGGGCCCAGTCATCAGTATCCATAACAAATGAGAGGATGTGGGAACTCAGCTGTTCACAGAGAAGACCCATGAGATAAATCAGCACTGATAATTGGGCAAGTTATTTCTCCTGACTTTTCAGCCTCAGGGCGTTAACTTAACATTTCACAGATCACAGAATTTCCATTATATAGCACCTCTTCCTCACTCAAGACAGTCTCCTTATTATTCTAGAAGTGGCATGAGAAGAACCAAAAGTGTTAGCCAATAATTGCAAGAAAAGAGAATTCAGTATCAACTAGGCTCAGACCCAGATAGGTAGTTCTGGCAGGTACTCTTTAGCATCCTGACATTCCTAATAGTCTAGTGTAAAACAATGCTCATCCACATATCATCACAATCTCATGCAAAAAACAGTAGATATCGTTAGGTGCTTAGCCAACAACAGTGTCTGGTTGTAGTAGTACCCTGTAGTCTTGGTCTTCTGTCATAATTACAGCATTTTCCCTTGTTGCCTGTAACAATCTTTACTCTTGTTTTAGTTTACTGAACATTCCTCTAAAACTTTTTTGGAAATCAGCAGAAAATGGATGGAAAAGAAAAGCAAAACTTTAATTTTACTCATATATTTTTTAGAAAGCAGACCTATAAAAATGGGGAGTTTCCAAATCTGTTCTTATCTATGTTAAGAAAAGGGAATAAAGATATAAAATAGACATGATATGACCTCAAAATCATTAGTATTGATGTGATTTTGGTTTTAAATTGTTTTACTATGCTTGAGCAAATACGAACTCAAGCGAGGTAGCTGGAAAGCATACTGACATGCAGGCTTTTCAAGATGCGAGGGAAAAATCTTTCATGAATAATCTAAGAAATGGTACTAAAAGGACATCACAGAAGTTCCCTGTCAGAATTAGGAAGAGGACGGAAACATGGATACTTGTTTAAAATGAATGACATGTGAACACCCTGAGTATGAAGGGAGCTCAGGGTACATGAACAGTGGCAAGGGATCCAGCACGGTTGGATGTTAGGAAATGGTGAGCAACCCCTACAAAAATAGGAATATATTCCACAGCTTTCCAAAAGTAAAAGAAAATGAATGAAACTTCTATTAAAAAATAGGAGTCAAGAAATAGAAAAAAGTAGAGGAAAAAAGATGGCAAACACAAACAACAAAAAGTGGTAGTAATAATTATCTAAGTTATCATAACATGTAAATATATTATATTCATCAATTAAAAGATAGATTATCAGTTTGGATTAAAAAGAAAAACACATTATCCATCATATGCTGCTTACTTAAAACAAACCCATAAGAAAAGGTGAAATAAAGGAATAAGAAAACACAGTCTTGCAGTTATTCACCAAAATGAAGCTAGTGTGCAATGTTAACACTATACAAACCAGCATTTAAATCAATATAATTAGTAGTGATAAAAAAGGGATGCTACAATTGATTAACAATTAACTGATCCTTGGTCATTTCAAAATTATTAGTGATACAATATGTTGATCACTTTGTAATAGCTACTAGTTCACTTTTTATGTTTCAGGAAAATATTATTAATGCAGCATTCATAAACTTTTTAAAAGCTATAAAAATGATTTTCATGTTAAAATAAATCAAATGCAAAACACACTAAAAAGGGATGCTACAAAATGATAAAAGGAAACATCTAGGAAAATATAGCATAACCATAAACTTGTAGGCACCCAAAATATAGCCTCAAAACATATAAAGCAAAAACAGAAATGCAAGGATAAACAAACCCATAAATACAATGAGGAATTTTAAGATGCCTCTCTCAGCCATTGAAAGATCAAAAAGGTAAAAAATTATGAAGGCAATAGAGGGTATTGCATCAATAGTAATTATTGCTCACTAACTCTATGATGCTGTTTTCTAATAACTTGGAAACATTACCTTCTTTATTCTTACTTTATATTGGGAGGAAAGATTTAATGTCTTTATTTTCTAAATGAGGAACAGAAGCTATATGGTGCTAAGAAACTCGGTCAAGATCACTTAGAGATATTACTGTCTGAAACTGATTTTTCTGATTCAAACTTTTTCTGGACTTGAATGCCCCTATTTCTATCTATCTGTCTGATCTACAGTCCTTAAGTATTTTCCCTGATGTTATAGGGGGAAGAGGGGTCAAGTAGATAAACTCTGCTCCTTAAATTCTGGCTCTATGTAACAACATGCAAATCACAGGCTTTCTCTCAGATTGTGTTCTTAAGCATCAAATGCATGGTTTGGGTTCAGTAATTTCTGTGGTCTCCTTTCTATAGTTCTTGTGTCTGCCCTTGCTCTCCCCCTATTCTCTGGGCTACCATTTCAGACTTAGATCTCAGTTTTGTTATCACAGATAAGCCTTTCCAAGAAAAGTGTTTTCACACCAACTGGACTTTCCAATCGGTAATTCTATCTAATGCCTCTTGAAATGCCAGGTACTGTAATAGTTGCCCTATAAGGCAGGAACCATACAACCTCATTTTATAAATGAGGAAAAATGACTTCACCAAGGTAAAATAACTTGCTCCAGTCATAAATATAGACAGAGTGGCAGACGTGGATCGGGTCCCTGGTGTGTCTGATACCACAGTTATGGCTTTTAATCCCTATGCTTGGGAAAGACCACCCACAGACCTTATTTCAGCAGAGCTGTTTCTTATGTAATATTCATCATCCAGATGGATTCTTGATTACCCACATAGCAATGGGGTCCAGGAGAAGATAGATGCTTCAAAATCCTGCACAAGCTCAATGTCAAATTTATCCACACTGATATGAACCTCTCCCTCAAACATGAAAAGTTGCCAAGTGCTTAGCAAAATTGGTTGGTTGGTATTTCAGCTCCTTCCCCTGCCTACCTCTCTGTCCAAGGCTATGATGCTTGCAATGATTTGCTAAATGTGAAAGAGGAAGGAGAAAACAGAAAAGGGCATGAAGTATTCACAATCTTGACCATCAACCTGGAAGGGAAAAAAAAAAATCTCCCTCCTTTCTGCTACTAATCACTCAGCGCCAGTTAGGATGGGAATACCACTTCCTCTAATATCCTTTGGCAAGGGTCAGACAATAGATTTCCCAAAACCCCAGGATTGCAGGGAAATAAGAAATAAAGTCATCAATAAGCTAGGCTAGTTAATGTTTACAGTCCATTCTATGTTGCTGCTAGACTTTTTGGTACCTTTATGGAAATTACAAGATACCCTCCCAACTACAAATTAGAAAAAGTGCCCAATCTCTTAAGATAAAGTCCTGCATGACATCAAGGTAAGATGCAAGGTGCCTTATGCTAAGCAAAAGATACTCTTCCTTTAGGGAATCATCAGAGCACAGGTGACTATCAGCCTCCAATCACCCCCTTGGCTAGGAAACTTTGTGCAGTGCACAAACTGTACAACTGTATGTGGCAGCCCTGATCCCCTCTCAAGTGAGAGCTTATGAATTTATCCATTTGGTGCAGGAAATTCAGATTCAGAAACTGCCTGAATAATTAGCAAGATCTGATCACTGAGTTTTAATCAGCCAGAGCAATAACAACTACCACCACTATTTACTGAGTGCCAACTACATATTAAGCACTGTCCTAGAGAATTTACAGAGATGATGAAATGAGCAAGTCTGTGGAACTGATTTTTCAGTGCCATCCATCCAGATGTTGATGAGTTCTGTCCCCAATCTCCTTTTTATTGTGCATAATTAATATCAAGCAAATTCCTTCTGACAGCACTTGGCCAGAAAGCTCCGTTAATTCCTGAGGCAACCACAGAACCCTAGGAAGAACCCACCATTGGTATGAGAAGATGCCTTCCTTCCTTTCTGTTAAAGAGGAAGTTCATTCATCAGTCACTAGACTGAGGTAATTGAAATACAATAAACTGCACATATTCAAAGTATACAACTTGATAAATTTTGACTATATGTATATATATAGCCACAAAACCATCAGCTTAATCAAGATAGAGGAAAAAAACCCCTATTATCCTCAAAAGTCTCCTCTTCCCTTTTGCCATTCCTCCTTCCCACTCTCCCCACCCCTCCTTTCCCCAAGTAACCACTGATCTGCTTGCTGTCACTATAGATTACATTTTCTAGAGTTTTATATAAATGGAATCATACAGTATGTAATTTTTTGGTCTGACTTCTTTCACTCAGAATAATGATTTTTCGACTCCTTCATGCTGTTGCACATCTCAAGAGTCCATCCCTTTTTATTGCAGAATAGTATTCTACTCTATGGATACAACACACTTTGTTTATCCACCCATCCATTGATGGACTTGGGGCTTATTTCTGATTTTTCACTATTTAAAAGAAAGCCCCATGTTTAAGGTATTGTCTCACTTAATCCTTACAATCATGCTATAGTTAATGAAATTCTCATTTTTCAAATGATGAACGGAAAGCTCATGAAGGCAGATGAACTTGGTCAATGTTTGGGAACAACATAGCTAGGATTTGAACACAGAGCTAGTGAGTGTCCAAGCTCATGCTCTGCAACACTACGAGCTGAGAAGAATAGGTACTTCAAAGACAGAAGCCATGGGAGAGCAGCACAGAGCCTGAAGTCTCTGTGGGTCTTCCACAGAGAGGGTTGTCTCCATCTGCCTGTGAATGAGTCTGTGTCACACGAAGCAAAACCTCAAGACAGGGGCTGGGAAGTGCCCGTTTTACACTGGACTTGGAAAACAGCCACACGGGAATCACACCTGGACTAAGGGCTTGCAGGTAATGATGACTTAATAAATATCGGTCAAATGAATAAATGGCTGAGTGCAAAGTGAATGAATGACTGTACAGAGAAACAGATGGATAGGTGGAGAAGATCAGTTATTAATTGACTTGATAGTAGATTCATCCAACCATCTCATGAAACTACTCAAAATATCTCATGAGTCAGAAGGCAGAGATTATCCTGATAGTAAATTAACTGTCACAGGAGCTCAGTGTAGGCTGCTCAGTCCACAGAAAGGGCGGCAGCTGTGCACTCAGGCAGGAAGTCCAAGTCCTGAGTCCCACTAGCCATCCTGAGGATCCCAGAAAACATTTACTATAAAGACGGGGGCCATCCATCTTGAAAGCTAGAAACCCCCATGGCAGCTCTCCTTTCTGGTGTTCGCAGATGAGTCTTGGTTTCTCCAGGCATCCCACTCTGCACACAAGCCTTGACAAGGCCCTGCTTGTGGAACCTGGCCACAAGGCTGCTGATGTGATCCGGCAGAGGCCCGGAAGCCTGAACCCAGCTTCTAGTCTCATCTCTGACAGCTCTGTTGAAAACAAGTTCATTAACAGGCAGTTTTATTGAAGAGTGCACACAGGCATATTTCCCACTGCCACGTGATGATGTCAGTGCATTTTTGGAGCCAAGATCAACATGGCATCCATCGTTGATATGACTGGTTTGCTGAGAACTGTGCGGGAGATCGCTTTGGGGCCTCCTTCTACCTTCCTTTCCCACTCACCTCTCACACGGCACCAAAAGCCCTGGGATGAGTGACAGGGAAGGTGAACACAGCAGAGGCCGCTTAGAAGAAATTTAATCCAATCCAGTTGGGGAGCCATGTGTCTCACTGCAGCCATGAAATTCCATCCTGAGCTCAGCATTTACTGATGGAATAATGAAATGAAGATGGTATTGCAAACGGCTGGTGAGTCTAATGATGGTGTTTGTGGGGTTTTTAGAGGGATGATTTGATTGTATGTTCCCTTCTTAAGAACCAGAACCACCCAGCAGGCCCAGAGAGATGAAGCACTTTGTCATTCTTCTCTCCCTCCCCCCAGATCTGCAAGCTTCTGTCCCTCTCGGTATAAATAGCTTCTCACATTCAAAAGAACAAACTGTCTACAGCCCGAAAGTGAATGGCAAAGCTGGCTGCTGGCACTGTGGACCCAGCCCAGGGGTGAGTCACAGCTGTACAACTCATGCTTCTACAGTAACAGGGACCAGAGCATTTTCTGAGTTAACAGGCCAAGGAGAGGGCCGAGGAACAGAACCAGTGAAAAGATTTTGAAAGGGGGTGCCTGGGTGGCTCAGTCGTTAAGCGCCTGCCTTCAGCTCAGGTCATGATCCCAGGGTCCTGGGATCGAGCCCCCCACCGGGCTCCCTGCTCAGCGAGAAGACTGCTTCTCCCTCTCCCGCTCCCCTTGCTTGTGTTCCCTCTCTCGCTGTGTCTCTCTCTGTCATATAAATAAATAAAATCTTAAAAAAAAAAAAAAAAAAGAAAGCATTTTGAAAGCATCCTGAATTCTCCTTTAACAAACAACCTCGTACCCAGGCCATATTCAAGAGATGTCAGTCAGGGGCAAGATGCTGGAGAAGGAAGTGGGCAGCTTCTGGGGCTCACCCCCTGTCATTACCCAACTCTGCTCCAGTGTCTTGGAGACCCAGAAAATGACCATGGTGATGACAGCAGCTACCATTTGATGTGGACCACCTATGGGTCAGCATCTCCCAGGCTCCTTAGAGAGAAATTCAGTAGGTCTTCACAGCTACTTCAGACCTGGGCAAGAGCCTCTTCATTTTACAGACAAAATGAGTGAAGCTCAGGGCACCCCAGGTCACATAGCTAATAACTGGTAGAGCCAAGATTTGGCTCCATGTATTTCGAACATTAGTTTTTCCATTACCCGAGAGCAGCAGTTCTCAAACTGTGGCACGGATCAGAAACCCCTGAAGTCCCTGTCCAAAAAGAATGTTGGGCCTACCTTCAGAGTTCTGGTTCAGTAGGTCTGGGACAGAGCCTGGGAATCTGCATTTTTTAAAGATTTTATTTATTTATTTGACAGAGAGAGACACGGCGAGAGAGGGAACACAAGCAGGGGGAGTGGGAGAGGGAGAAGCAGGCTTCCTGCTGAGCGGGGAGCCCGATGTGGGGCTCGATCCCAGGACCCTGGGATCATGACCTGAGCCGAAGGCAGACGTTTAACGACTGAGCCACCCAGGCACCCTGGGAATCTGCATTTTTCAATAAGTTCCCCCGGGGGGTACTCATGCTGCTGGTAGGGGACCCATACTTTGAAAACCACTGGACTAGGCTGACAGAATGTGCGTAATCTAACCATCATTCTACGGAACAACCCAGCTCAAATGTCATCTCCTCGGAGAGGCTCTCCCTGGTCACGCCATCTAAAGTAGCTTTTCTAAATCGAGGACCAGCAAACAGTGGGCCTTTGGGTCAAATCAGGCCCACTGACTATTTTTGTAAATGAAGTTTTATTGTCACCTGGCCATGCTCAAACTGCTAATTGGTCTGTAGCCTCTGCTAGGATGTCAGCTCTAGCAGGGCAGGGAGACTTGTTTGCTCACGGCTGTCCCTCAGTGCCCAGCACAGAGTTGGCACCCCCTAATATCTGCTGAGTGAATGAGCATCGCAGTCGAGTGCCCAGGTCTGTGACATGGGAGCCTGAGGGCCAGTGCAGGAGGAAGAGGCGATGTGCTTCTCACCCTGTGGGCTGTCAGCCAGGATGAGACAGGGAGGAGAGCCAGAGACAAACAGGGATTGTTGATGGGGGAAAATCAGCCTTTGAAGTTTCCTGCTTCCTGCAGTGAGGGGGAAACAGGAGGCGGAGAAAAGAGGAATCCCTTAGTCACCAGGGTCAACCTGAGATTAGGGGAAACTTCCTTGTGTGACACATGCTGCCTGCTCTTCCAACACAAGCCACGTCGGCGTCCTTGGCTCCGATATCCTGGGTGGATCGCGGCAGAAGAAAGAGGGGTGGAGGACGAAGAGCCCGAACTAGCAAGGGAGTCGCAAAGACAGCCGGGGTGAGCCGTGGCTCCGCCCCTTCCTACCTGTGGCAACCTGGATGAGTTTCTGACCCTCTCTGAGTGGCAAGGGATTCACGGAAAGAGGGAGGCATCTTGTACAAGGCTGAAATGTGATTGCTTATTCAGGTAACATCTGTTTATCAGATGGGTAATATGTATCAGGCATTATTTTAGGTACCAAGCACACTCGGTGAACAAGGCAATGTGTGACTCCGACAGGCTCACATTTGAGAAGGTAGGGCATCTGACAAAATGCACAGACAGAAGCCTACAGGGAGTACCGGTATGGGGGCTCTCTGTTGCCCTATCTTCACCTGCAGGCAGAAGCATCGAGGTGATGGGTGTGAAGGCTCCTTCGATTTCCCAGGGGCAACCAAGACAGTGGGGTTTCCCAGCCTTCACATCCATGGATGCCTTGGCCAGAGCTGGACGCTGCATGGGCTCCATTCATCTCTCCCCAGACCATTAACCACCCCCTGCCCAAATTCTTCATGCAAAAGCAAAGTTGATACTGATTTCGTTTCACTTCTGAGCTTCACGCAAATGGGTCCTGTAACACCTGCAACAAGCCAGATCTTTGCATGGCTGGCTTCTTCATGTCCTTCAGCAGCACTTCAAATTTTACCCCCCCCAGAGAGGCCGTCTCTGACCAACCAGCCTAGATTAGCCGGTCCCTCCAACACTCCGGCCCACCTCCATTGTCACAGAAGCTGCTGTATTTTCTTCATGGCGTGGATTAAATGGGACACCACTTGTAAAGCACCCAGGATCGTGCGTGACACTGGAACAGTTCACTAAATGTTTCTATCACCATTACTGACAATATTGTTCTTTTTTCATCTATCACCATCTTGAATTATCTTGAACATCTATTGTTTTCTAATTTATGTCTCTAACACCCACCCCCTCACAATCTAGCAGAAACCTTAATCATCTTGTTTACTGTTTTAGCCTCAGGGCCTAGAATAGTGCCTGAAGCATAGTAGATACACAGGAGTGTCTGTTGAATGAGTGAATGAATGCATGAAAAAGCCCCATTGCTATTCCCTCTTCACAAAAGTCTCCAGCATTCTCTCTGATTCACTCCGTACACTCTCAGGGGGACACAAGCCCGGGAACACTGCCAAGAAGCCCACCCATTAGAGGCCTTAAGTGGCAGAGAGGCTAGAGCCAGGAGTGAGGCCTCCTGCTGACCCACTGTTCTCCGGGGGGGGTGGGGGAGGTTTGTAGAATATTCTTCGTTGTGGGAAGGCTCTCTTTGCACTCTGAGCTGCCCGCAGAAAATGCCCCAGGGACTCACTGCTCCCAGGCCTGGTGACCTCCTGGTGGCAGGAGCCCTCAGGCACTGAGGGAGGTGGGTGGCAGAGCTCGTTTGTTCAGCAGACGGCCCAGAAACCTGCTTGGGGCATGAGAGAATTCGGTCAGGTGGCTCTGTGTGGGCCCCCATCCAAGTTGCTCTGGCTCAGTGGAACCAGAAGTGCATTAGAAAGATGTGGCACCTTCACAATGCTCACATAGCAGACAGCCTGGGGAACAGAAAGGCCTCTGGATCGGCAGAATTCAAAATGATTTTACTGAAAGCCTTGGAGAAGGCCGAGAAGAAATCCAGGTCTCCCACTGGCCCATGCTTCGCTCACCTCCTCCACCCCGACCTAACCTTCCTCTGTCCTGGTCAGCCCCCAAAGTTCCCTTCACCCTCTTCCTGCCTGCTGGGGACAATGGTCATCTGTGTCACTGCAGCTTCACAGGAAGGGCAGGGAGGTGATAACCACTTTATGGAGCACCTTCTGTGTGCACACACTCCCCCATTCGGGGCCCAGAGCAGCTCCTGTGGCCTACAGCTCTGAGACGATCAGCTCCCAGGTCAGGGTGGCTGAGACTGAATCTGTCCATCAGCTGCGTGACCGTGGGCAAGTTTTCTGAATTTCTCTGAGCCTTGCTTTATTTACCTCCGAAACAGAGACAGGAATAATAATTTCCAAATAAGGTTTGTTTTGAGAATGGAAGAGGAAGAATGCAAGCAAAGTGAAAAATTGTAACAAGTGTTCATAATTTTCTCCACTGCCATCGTCATCGTCATCATCATCATCATCATCATCATCATCATCATGAGAAAACCGAGGCTCTTGGAAGCTGAACATCTTTGCTGAGGTCAGGAAGGGATGGAGCAGTGGCCAGATCTGCCTGACTCCAGAGACAAGGTTCCTCCCCATCCCACCCGCCCCCCCCCGACCATGCTGCTTCCTCCTCACCCCGTGGATCTCAAAGGGCTCCGGGCATTTGGATGGGGACACAAATGATTCCCTGCCAGGCCCTTGGCTCCTACCACCTGGCTCCAGCTCCCAGTCCTGGCGCCAGCAGTGCTGTGGAAGGTGTGGGCTAGAGCACGGTCCTCATGAGATGTCACCTGTCTCCTGGCCCTTGTCGGCAGAGAAAACCCGGAAGCAATCGAGATGGTTAGGGGAATCCGCTTAGAACACATGCCTTTGAGAGAAGCACAAGGAGCAGGGAAAATTGATACGGAATCATCCTTTATGTAGAAAAAACATTTTGAAGACTTCTCTCTTTCCATGTGATGCAATCCGGAGCCTTTCGGCTTCTGCAGAGGACCTCAGTCCTCTGCCGGTCTCTTAACAACTATTAGTTGGGTGGCTGTCATGGGTCAGGCTCTGTGTGTGAGGCTGGGGGACTCCTGAAGAACAAACCAGACAAAATGCCTGCCCTTTTGGATCTTAGAGCAAAGTGGAGGAGGTAAATATCCAACAGATAATTATACCAGAAGTATCCAATTATGTTTGAAAAGTGTTAATAAGGGAAGTAGCAGGGATTGCTACAAAGCATGTAAGCGGGGACCTAATCTTGTACTGGGAGTAGGAGGTGGTCACAGGAGCTCCTTGAGGAAACACATTTAATCTGATACCTGCCGGATGAGCAACCGTCACTGAATTAAAAGCCGAACAAAGAATTTTACGTACCTCCAAGAGAGATAGTTCTAGACTTTCACAGGGCTCAAAACCAACTAATTTGCCCCATCCTCTAGGTAGTACTGGATGGCCTGCTTTGCCACACATGGCAGAATACTAGGAAAGCCAAACATTGGACAATTGCTCCCGATATCTTCATCCTTCCTGTGAGGGGTTGATGTGCAAGTTCCAGAAAAATAACTGAACTGCCACTCTTGAGGGGCAAAACCACAGTTAAGGTCAAGGTAGTTTTACTAATGTTTGGAAACGAAGGATTGGGGCATTCGTATTTGAGAACCCTCTATAGATACTCACAGTATCCAAAACACTGATGGAAAGGAATTCACTCAGGAGATGCAATCTGATGGTCTCTTCAGGTTTGCATGGAGCGATGAGCAGAATTAATAGAAAAAACACATCCATAAGCACCCAGTGAAGACGATCCACCCAGAGGACTTACCTTTCTGGACAGCAGTTTGTCACAATAAATCAAAAGCCTTAGAAAGGTTTACATGAGACCACGCCACCTCTAAAAACTGTTGTGTAAGATGGATGGCCACTGCCCCCTTATTTAATAGAAAGGAAAGCTGCCAACAAGGCACACGGTCAAAAATAAACCTTCGGCTCAGGGGTGCTCAATGGTGGTACTCCTGGCATTCGGGAGGGGTGGCTTTTTCTTTGTGCAGAATCATCTGGTAATTTTCAGGATGTTAAGCATCTCAAGCCTCTACTCATTTTAATGCTAGTGGAGCTATTTTGACAATAACTACCCCCTTTTAAACATACATTTCCAAATGCTCCCTAGTGGTGGGTGGGACCACTGCAGGTAAGAAACTACCAATGAGGACCAGGCAATCATTCCAAAGGATAATCTGGATCTAAATACACGGATACCAAAAACTGTTCACAATACATAAAGTGAAACAAAAGTCAGGGTAAGTCTGACAGCATCATCACATTTTTGTCTAAAACAAAATGGAAAATTCTCATATTACAAAGATACTTGCTGCACGCATACAATAAAGGTTGCAAAACAATAGTCCTAGATTTGTGGAATTATGGGTGACCTACCCAGAACACGGTAGGCACTCGAACGAATGTCTGCTGATGTGAGTCAGCCTCTTATGTCTTGATTGAGCCAGAACTTTGCTGACAGATCCTTTAGGTTTTAACATCACTTTGATTCAGTGGTTCTCAACTGGGGTGCCCAACCCACCCCCCAGGTTCACAGCACACTGCCTGGAGACAGGTTTGGTCACCCCAAGGTCCAGGGGAGTGGGTGGTGTATGCTACTGGTATCTAGTGGTAGAAGCCAAGGAAACTGCTAATTATCCTACATTGCACAGGACAACACCAACAGCAAAGAATTATCCAGCTCAGAATTCCAATAGTGCTCAGGTACTGAAACCCTGCTCACCATTTGCCTTTCTTACGGCTTGTTAAGTATCCTCCAAATTCTTCCTGAAGTATCATCTACTGTAAATTGATCACTAGACCATCTCTAGAAGACAGGGCACATATTATTAACTGATTTGAAGGCAAATTGGAGCTTGAAAGAAGACTACAGATGGTCAGTCAGGGCAGCTGAGGTACTGGAGGGCTCTCTGGATGACGTGACACACTTTGTTTGAGGCGAACAGAGGGGAAGGATTGGAGCAACCTCACTGATGACTTTTCAGTCCGGTCATTAAAAATCACGGCATAAATGCTCTTCCTTTCTGGCATCATCTATTATATTTATCACTTTTCGCTCTACTTTAAGAAAGTCGGGTTTTGCAGCTAGTAGGTTTTTATGAAATTAAATGCCCCTATTCAGAAACCCCTCCCTAAATGGGAGGTGAATTCCGTGTGCATTATACTTAATTGAAGGCATTTCTCAGAAGAAATAGAATAATAAAGAGTATCACCTGAAGGTGTATTACCAACCCCATGATCAGGGAGTCAAATGAAAGGTTTTTAACAGAAATGAAAGCACATGACTCTCAACTCTGACCTTTCCTATTTTGCCTGTAGCACAAAGCATTTAACTTTCACTGTAATTTCTCTTGATAGAAAAATGAAGTTTCTTAAATCAGAGACAACTAGACATGATATTAAACGTCAGCACTTTTAGTGAAAAGCATTCAGGGTCTCAAATCTGTCTTATCTTAGAACATTCCACACAGTTTTTAAAAAAAAAAAATCTTTGAACATATAAATAGTTCCATAAGTAACAGATTTTAAAAGATCTTATAATTTTAAAATTTGAATTCCATTTCTTTCAGGCAACATGATCCCTTCAGACACCTTTAAATGCAGACTTCCATTTTATTAGGCAAATATACAGCCCTTCAAATGGCTTGAAGAGAGAGTCTCTCTGGAGAACAACAGCCCTTCCTAACCCTCTGTGTCACATAAGTCTGAAGAAATTCAGGGAATAGAGAAAACCACCCAAGGAATAGCAGAATTATGAGAGATGGGAATATCCGTTCAGAGGACATAATTCAAACCACTTGTTTAATAGCATTAATTGTTTTCTGTCAAAACAAATCAAAGAAAATTGTTTTATATTTCCCAAAACATTCATTTTGGGTGAGTCAAGTAGCCTTTAAAAATACTATCAGCACTCACTTTTGGAATTGGTGAATTGAACCAAGACCCCAACTTCTGCAACTGTCTGTTCTCTTGGGCCAACCAAAAATTTTCTCTGCGTCTGAAAATCACAGAATGATGTTTCATGGTCTTAGAGAAGAGTTTACCTAAGCAGGAACCCCAAATAGCTTAGCTTCAGAATTTCAGGGCCCAATTTAGCAGAAAGTGAGGTGAACAAAAGAAAGATGGGTCTCCTAGAAGCTGCTGCAAATGAGGTTAGCAAGAAAATGAAACAAGCTCACAGATGTATCTAGGTGTGAAAACTCCCCGCTCAAACACTGGCAGGAGAATGGTGATGTCAAACAAAGATATTCAATCACTCACCACCTCATTTGAGTGTTCAGACAAACTCAATCAAATGCTCTCATTCTTCTGAAGCTTACTCTTTAATAATACAATCTTCACCGAAACAGAAGGAAATAAAGATATAACCTTAACCTGCAAACTGAGAGAAAATGTTCTTATTTCTTCCTGCTGATATCTCAAATCCTCATAGAGATTATTTTCTGTGAATGTTTCTGTTCTAAAACATTTTCTTCCTCATAAGAATGAGAACAGAGATCACAAAAATGAAGTGCCTGCAGGGCTTAGGAAGGTCTTCTTCAAGACATAAATATGAACTTTTACATAAAAACTCCTAATATTTAAGGATTAGTAACTAATTCAAAATTTTAAATAATACTTTGCTGGCTAAACAAATCCTACCTGTGTGCCTGATTTCAGGTGCCAGTTTGCGACCTCAAATATTGGAAAAAGAAAATGAGAAATGGCTAATCAAAGAGATGTTATTAGGGGTCCACTCTTGAGTTGTTTGCAAATTCTTGGGTCTTCCCTAATCATGAAGAACTTTTTCTAGCAGCATTATCACACCAAAAGTCCCTGACTTTAAAATTTCAGGGTATTTTAAGCTTCCAAACATTCTGTCAGACATAGGGAAGATCACTAGAGACAGCCATTTTCTGTGTCAGAGGGGCAAAACTCAAAGATGATGAGAGTGTCTAGCTTAAGGAAGGGGCTTCTAAACCAACATGAGGCTGGTGGAGGAGAAAACTCCAAGTACAGAAATGCAAAGCGGAGGCTATCACTGAGAAAAACGCAGTGAAACAGAAAGAAACCGAGTTCATCTGATCGAGCCAATAATATTTGCAGCCTGTAGGCAGTTCAAATATTTAAGGAAATGCCAATGTCTTTCTTTGTAAAGCAAGGCCGAACTTAGTATTTAAACACAGCATATATCACTGGGAGGAATAAGGCAAATCCTTATGTCCTCACTCTCCTTTAACAAAGAATCTTAAAGATTCATGGCCAATGTAGAACTCCCTTCCCCCCTTCAAAAATCAAATTTCCCTTTCTAATGTTTCAAAGCCAACATCTCTGAGAAGTTTCTAGTCAATCTTCTGTTGACAGTTAATAATGACAATCCAGAATGAATTAGCAATGGCCCACGTAGGACTCATTTTCATTTCTCTTCCTCAGCGCCCACTGGTGCCCCAGACATTGTCAACCCATGCAGCCCCAACCACTTCTCTGAATCAGCAAAGTGAACTCTTCCTTCTGAACTGGAATGAGGAAGGATGGGCAGGACAAAGATAAACAGCCCAAACCACAACTGCCCTCCCCATCAAGAATGGTACCTGTTCAGGCTTCAGCCCCGGCGGGATCCAGGCGTACTCCTCCAAGGCACAGCCTGAGTCGTCGTCTGACGTGGAGTTCCTCTGGAAGTCAAACATGAGTTTGCTGACAGTCTTCTCCATCTCTAGGGGCATCACTGTCACCATGTGCTCCTCCTGAGGGCACTTGCAGTGCAGGCAGATCTTCCTGCGAGCAGCAAAGGTGGGAGGTGAGAAGGAAGGCAAAAGAAACCATTTTTCACCTGGCTGCCAGTCATCAGCCCTTGGATCCCAAGCCATAAATGCATTCCTTGGTAACTGCCTGTTGGCAAGAGCACCTAAAGTGGCGCCCCACAGCATGCCTGTCTTCTTGGAAGGTGTGGTGCTGCACACGTGGAAACATCACGAAAGGTCAGAGGCCACTAGGTAAGCCTCATGAGAATGTTCGAACATGGACTCCAACCTATTCTTCTAAATCAGTATCCCAAGAGCAATGTCAAAATATCTTTTACACTTAGTAGAGCACTGGATATGGACCATGACTGCAATTTTCTTAACTATAATAGTAATTAAATAGACGTAATACATATGCTGACCAGAAATATTACCAGTGGATTTAACAAATACTGACAACATACCATTTTCATAAAAGCGTCCTAGAAGCTTGGGAAATGGTAGAAGTTTTAAAGAGAACCGCAGGTGAGATTTTCTTTAAGAAAAAGAGCAAGAATATGTTTTTCCCACCAAACAAATCTGGCCCCAAGATCTCATGGGAAAGACATTGTCACCTCTACTAAATATCCCCATAGGTTTGAAATTCTAATCAGAAACCCAAATCTTTCCTACATTGGTTGTGTTTTTTTTTTTTTTTAAATATACAGTACAAGAGGATCATGCATGTGAATTATTTCAAAAGGTAGCAGCCAAAGATAAAATCTCTCCCCAAAGTTGAACATTTCTCTTTTAAGGTTACCATCTGTTCCCTTTTCCATGGCTACAAAAATGATGAAGCAGTAAAAAGGTTGATGTCAGGCAGCACAAAAGCATTTCTAGCTTCTACCAATAAAAAAGGGAAGAAAAAGAAATCACGGAGGAAAATTTTTAGAAAATGAGTTGTTGTACGTGGTACTCAGATCTTTATTAGTTTCAATAGCATCTTATCCAGGCCTTGAGAGGGCCCAGAATCCTAATCCCTACATGGGCCTAATTTTTTCAACAACAGCTTTGTTAAGATAGAAGTCCCGTATCACCAAGGTACCATTTTAAAGTGTACAAATCATTGGCTTTTAGTGTATTCACAGAGTTGTGAAACCATCATCACTATTTAATGTTGACTAATGTTTTAGTCAACCCAAAAGAAACCCAGGGCACCTTAGCAGTGACTTTCTACATCCCCCTTTCCCCCCAGGCCCTGACAACCACTAATCTATTTTCTGTCTCTGCGGCTTTGCCTGTTCTAAATTCCATATGTATGGCATCATGCAATACATAGTTTTTTGAAACTGGCTTCTTTTACACAGTAGGATGTTTTCAAGATGAATCCATACTGTAGCATGTGACAATCCTTCCTCCCTTTTATTGCATTATGATATTCCAGAGTATGGTTAAGTTACATTTTGTCCATCCATCCAGTCAGGTGGCCATTTGGATTGTGTCCACTATTTTTACTTTTGTGAATACTACCGCTCTAAATATCTCTATACAAGTATTTTTGTGTGAACACAGGTTTTCAGTTCTCTTGGCTATATACCCAGGAGTAGAGTTGCTAGGTCATATGGTAACTTTATGTTTAACATTTTGAGGAACTGTCAAACTGTTTTTCAGAAATAGCTGTACCATTTTACATTCCCACCATTAATGAATGAGTGTTTTATTTTCTCTACATCCTTGCCACACTTTTTAGTATCTTTCCGTTGTTTCCATCCTAGTGGGTATGGAGTGGCATCTTATTGTGATTTTGATTTGTACTTCCTTAATAGCTAATGATATTGAGCATCTTTCTATGTGCTTATTATATATCCTCATTGGAGAAATGTCTGTTCAAACTCTTAGTCTGTTTTTAAACTGTTATTTATCTTTTTATTGTTGCATTATAAGTATTCTTTATATATATTTCTGAATACAAGTCCTTTATCAGAAATAGGATTTGTAAAAATATTCTGTGGGTGGTCTTTAGGGTTTTTTTTGTTTTTTTGTTTTAATTGTATGAACACTGTCAAGTCTGTTCTTCTTTTTTTTTAACATAGGCCTTTGGGATTTTAATTAATTAACTAATTATTTATTTATTTTTACTGGAGGGGGGCAGAGAGAGAGAGAGAGGAAGAGGGAGAATCTTAAGCAGGCTCCATGCCAACACAAAGCCTGATGCAGGGCTTGATCTCACAACCCTGGGACCGTGACCTGAGCCAAAATCAAGAGTTAGATGCTTAACTGACTGAGCCACTCAGGTGTCCCTGTTTTTCACTTTCTTGATGATGACTATTGAAGCACAGAAGTTTCTTATTTTGATAAAGTCCCACTTATTTTTCTGTTGCTATTGCTTGTGCTTTTTGGTATCCTATCTAAGAAACCACTGTCTAACTCGAAGTTATAAAGATTTATTCCTATGTTTCCATCTAAGATGTTTATGGCTTTAGCTCTTATATTTGGGTCTATGTTCCATTTTGAGTTAGTTTTCAAGCATGGTGTAAGGTAGGAGTCCAACTTCATATTTGTGTAGTTATTCAACTGTCTTAGCACCATTTGTTAAATAAAAAGTTTATTCTTTCTCCACTGGACTGTCTTAGCATCCTTGTCAAAAATCAGATGATCATAAATACAAGGGTTTATTTCTGGATTTTCAGTTCTATTCCATTGAGTTATCTGTCTACCTTATGCTAATACCACTCTGTCTTGATCACTGTAGCTTTGCAGTAGGTTTTGAAATTGTAAATGTGAGTCCTCCAACTTTGTCCTTGTTTTAAAAAAATTGTGGTAGCTCTCTTGGGTCCCTGGCATTTGCATCATGAAATATGAATTTTAGGATTAGCCTGCCATTTTCTGCAAAAAATCTAGCTGGGATTTTGATAGGAATTGCACTGAATCTAGAGATCAACTTGGAGAATATTGCTATCTTAATATTAGATCTTCCAATCCATGGACAAAAGATGTCTTTCCATTTATTTCAGTCTATTTTAATTTCTTTCAATGCTATTTTGTGCTTTTCAGTCACAATCTTACACATTTCTTGTTAAGTTTATTCCCAAGTATTTTATTCTTTTTGATGGTATTGTAAATGGAATTGTTTGCTTAATTTCATTTTCAGATTGTTACTGTATAGAAACACCAATAGTACGTGTACATGGATCTTGCATCATACAATCTTACGGAATTCGTCTTTTCAGTTTCAAAAGCATGGTGTGTGTGTGTGTGCGTGTGTGTGTGTATTCCTTAGGATTTCCTATATACAAGATCATGCCATCTGCAAACAGAGCTAGTTTTATTCTTTCTTTTCCAGTTTGATACCTTTTATGTCTTTGTCTTGCCTTCTTGCCCTGGCCAGAACCTCCAGCACAATGGTCAACCTAAGTGGCAGTGGCAGACATTTTTGTCTTGTTCTTGATCTTAAGGAAAAACATCCAATCTTTCACCATCAAGTATTATTTAGCTATGGGCTTTTTGTAGATGCCCTTTATCAAGTTGAAGAAGATTCTTTCTACACTGGTTTGTTGACTGTTGTTGTTATTGTTGTCATCACAAAAGGGTGTTGGGTTTTGTCAAATGCTTTCTTCCGTCTATTAAGATGATCAGTTGGCTTTTGTCCTTACTCTATTAATGTCTTGTGCCTAAATTTTGACA
The DNA here is from genome assembly GCF_002201575.2 of Neomonachus schauinslandi. Classification (NCBI taxonomy): domain Eukaryota; kingdom Metazoa; phylum Chordata; class Mammalia; order Carnivora; family Phocidae; genus Neomonachus; species Neomonachus schauinslandi. Next base: position 183,272,478 of record NC_058403.1, on the reverse strand, counting down.
CCAAAATGTACTCAAGAAACAAAATCAGTCTAGTTCAGCCAACTCAGGCTTGTCAGATTCTCCCACTTCCTGCTTTTCATCAGATTGAAAATATGCACAGACAGAATGCACACTTGGATCTGGTTTGCATCTCCAAACTCAAAGAGGTTTCTTCCAAACCCTGGCTGCTACTTTTAAAAATAGTCAGAGCCCATTTTAACAGTAACTCTTTAATTAACCAGCTACTGTAAAGAAGTCAGGGGTGTTAGGAAGTGGTCAGGGATTTTTCCCTCCAGTTATTTTTATACCAGTTAATGACTTAAGAAAAAAAAAAAACCTCAGTGTGTTTAAGCAACCTTAGGAAGCTCTTTGGTGACTAATGGCTTATACTAGAAAGCCATACTTTTCAAACAAAATGTAGAAGAATTGTTAACAAATTCAGTCTCCAGAATATTCATCTGTACAACCCATGTATTCAGCAGTGCAGGGAAGCAAGTGTAATAATACAATATTTAATGTTTAAAGGACATAATCTAATGAACTGAAGCTCCAGAAGAAGAAAAAAGAAGAAAACAAAATACAGAATTACAGAACCAGACCCAGAATGAATCTCACCGAGCTGAACTATGAACAGAACAGAGAAAGGGGAGAGGGCTAAGGGCCGATTTCGTCACCCAACAACTATCAAGCACCTACCATGTGCCAGGCACTGTCCTTGCACTCAGGAAATCTAACCAAAACGAATAAGGGTCTCTGCCTTCCTGGAACTCGAGCAATCCCCTTAACAAATAATTTGATCAAATAGCATATTAAAGATGCTAAGCGCTAGGGAATATAAGAACAGTGAAGCAGGATGAGGGCGATCTGAACTGGGGAGGGTGCATCTGGCTTATGTATACCTTACACCTGTGAGCCCAGATCTGTACACCTGCTCTCCAAGAAAGAAAATATCATCCCCATTTTCCGGAAAAGAAAACAAAGGCCCAGAGAGATCAAGCAACATGTTCAAAGTAAACCCTAAATGGTGAACAGAGACCCAAAATAGGATTTACCTGATCCCTGAACCTCAACAATTAACTGCAGAAGGCATACCTGATCCCAACCACAAAATACCCTTCTGCCCTTGTACAACAAACACATTCAGAAAAATCAAAATCAAAGAGAAAGCAAAGAAAAAAGAAATCAAAATGGTAAATCGAAACCATGAGGACCTCATGTGTTTTCCCGGCTAGCTGCTTGCCTTCCACTTCTCATTCATAATTAACAGGCACTCCCGTGGCAAGGCATTTTTATTTGCAAAGAATTTTCAATCTCTGAGTGATTCCATGACAGCCTTTGGAAAGACTAATTTAATAACCCCTGTTTACAAATGGGGAACCCAAGGCCCAGATGCTCAGAAAGGGGCAGAGGGTCAGAGATAGGCCAAGAGGATTTATCTTGATCCTCATGTCTCTCTCCCCCTCTTGGCAACATGTACACAGCAACACCCAACAGCTCTCTTTCAACACACTGATTAAAGCTTTTCAGGAGTGTGTGGGGAAATATATTATTTGGCTTAAAAAAAAAATCTATGAAAATAGAACCTGCTAGTATAGCAGGATTTCATAAAAAAAAAAACCAAAAACTAACCATATAAAGTGTGCATTGGTTTCATTCTGTCAGAGTTGACATGTTACCTGCACATAATTGGGTTTGTGAATGACAGGTTTCCAGGGAAGAAGGCAGGATTCCGAGAGCAGTGATCACGCATTCCCCTTCCTTTCCTCCCTCTGCCGGGCAACCACCCCTGCAACGACCCCCCCCCCCCCCCCCCAATCCAGAAGTCGCAGCTATTAATGTATTTGCTTCCACATCCAGAAGCCACGATCTGTTCTTCCATGGGATACACACACTTGGTGGGCAGGTGGAGGCTCTCTTTAACTATCTCAAAGTACTCTGGTCATCTGCGCCCTTGGCCACACCATTTGGAGAATACCTAATTTATGATAATTAACTTATCTACCGTGCTGTGGAAGGGTTCATTATAAATAGACTGAGTGCCTGTGGGTGGCGGGGGGGGGGGGGGGTCTCATCTTGGAAATGTTGACAGGTTATTTACAACACTGATCCCGGAACCACAATGTCTTGTTTTGTGTGAGAAGTGATAGGATGAAGGCAAAAAGGGATCCTCCTTTATAATGCAATTCTGACAAGTTCATGTCCTAAACTGCAGGATTCTAGATTCAGATGGCATCGTAAACATCATTAAGTCCTTTTTTAAAAAATGGCTTTCTCTCTTTCACCCTCCCGCTCCCTTTTTTTAATGAGTGGAAAACATCTTTTGCAAAAGAACTCCTATGTGAAAACTCGATATATAAAACAGAGCTGCCCCAGTTGATGTGAGGGAAGGAGGCCTGACCTCTCTCAAGCTCAACCTGCTTTTCAAACTCCAGGCATTTTCCTGGCCCTAAGATCCCAAGAACATAAGTTTGGAAACCAGCATACTTCCCTCGACAGCTCAAGGTCATTCCTAGCACTTAGCAAAATGTGAATTAGATGCTCAACATTCGGATAGATGATGGAAAGACCAAAAAAAAAAAAAAAAGGAGGCTATCAATGGCTTTCAAAAGGCAAACAATTCCTAATCATGAAACTCTGCATATAAATAATTATTCTAGTCATGGGAAATTACCTATGTGGTTGCCAAGACATTACATGGAGATGCTTGGGGGAGGAGTTGGGTAACCTGGCGACTCAGATTTGATAGATCTGAGACGGGGCCCAGGAATTGCATTTCTCCCAGCACCCCTGATGCACACTCAGAGGACACTCTTCTGTCATTGGTCTTCCAGTTAGAAGGGAACACTGGGGTCAGGGAATGGTCTGAAAACATGTGTTCTACCCACACACGTGATAGTCTCAGGAACCCTGGGCAACGTACATTTTTAAAACTGTTCCAGGGAACCTATGGTGATCCCTCCTGATGGCCGTGTCTTAGACTCTGACATCACTAAGCCCACCTGTCACTCAGCTGGGTACCCAATGGGGCACGGGTGTAAAAAGGTGCTGGAGAGAGGCATTATCACATCAGCCACCAGAGGGGTGTCTCATTGCCAGCCCTGCCATCTGTCCTCCTGCCTTCCACCTCCCCTGTGCTGTGGGCTTCTCTGTCCCAAGTCCATGGCCATGGCCAGATCAGGTTCGGGCCACTTTCATGCAAAGGGTCAAAGGGCAGATTGCTTAAAGGGCAACTCAGCCAAAATACACACTAAGTGACTGATGAGGAATGGGCAACACTGGCCCCGTGGCCACGCCTCAGGCTGCCGAGCTCAGAGTGGGAAAATACACTTTTGTTAAAGACAAAAGGGATAAAATTACCCAAAGTCTTCCATAGTTTTTTGCTAAGTAATGGATGTGTCCTCGGTATTTGAATTCTTCCATGACTCCAGCTCATGGAAGGCAAAAAAATAACTTCTTTTATTCTTAATAAGAGGAAAAGGGGAAACCTTTTTCTCCTTATTATAAACTTACTGCTTCCCTACCCTTAACAAAAAAAAAAAAAAAAAAGGAGCACACAGTTAATGGAGAAGAGAATCAGGAATTGCAGATAAGCAAGAAGCGAAATATTTCAAAACACTCACAATCCCAGGGATAATCACTGTTAAACAGAAACAGCTGCTGGTCCTCTTTTTTCCCTTTGTGTTAAGAAACTGGAGACCAGATTTCATTCTGTGTGCTCCCCATCAGCAAGTACCAAGAGACAAGACTGGCCTGGAATGACAAGGCATGAGCCAGAACACCCACACACGTACACACAACACTCTCGGCAAAGAGAAGGGCATTATTCAATCCAGATAAGTGGGTTTGTTCTGATCCAGTGCCCTGTAACAGGATTAGAGAACTTACTTACGTAGCAAGGAAGATGCCGGCAATGTGGGAAATGCATGTATGTTTATGGGTATCGCAGAGTTAAGTTAGGCCCGTCAGATAAAAACACATCTGAAAAACCAGATTTCAATAGCTATCGACTTTCAATTTTCTGTGCAAGTGGGGAGAGATGGGGCATGGATAATTTAAAACCACTAAGCCCTGGCTGTGAATTGGGTCTTTGTACATCAGTCACATACTCTCAATGCTCCAGCAACTGACATCACTTCAAACCACCTGGAGGATCCACCCTGGGCAGGACGGACTCGGGAGGAGCTGGGCAGGAGCTCGACTTTCGCAGTCTGCTCTGCTGCCCAATTTCCTTAAGTTTCCAATGAGAGCATCAACTTTTCACATGCATGCGAAGAGCCAGCCTAAAATGAGGTGAACGTTGTTCTGAGTTCACTGTCCCGTGGGGATACCTCCCCTCGGTGTCCCAAGGGGGTAAATAAAAGTGTGTGGGGTGAAAAGAGTTTTTACTGGGCTGCAGGCTGCCCCAAAGTCAACAAATGAAGAGACAGTGGGTGTCGTTAGCAGAAAAGGCATCAAGATGCTGTGTTGCAAGTAAGCCGGTAAGAACTGCAAGTGGGGTCTACCTGCCCTAAGATACGGTTGACATAATCCTGTCGTGAATCAGGCAAAACTGTCAAAATGGAGCTCCGACACAGAACACCAGCTGTTTCCCTCCAAAACTGCACAGGTCACATGACTAGATAACCTACGCATGGAGCTTCTGCTCCCACCTTCTGCATCCTTCACCAAACACACGTGGAGGATCAGAATGGCAGAAAGGAAGACAGGCAAGAGATACATGGGCGGAGGCTGGCCTGAAATGAAGTCAGGATGTTCCAGTTGGTGAAACTGCGCCCCAAAGCAGTAAGGGCTCAACATGACAGTTCTGACCCCCAGGGCCCAGGCTCCTGTCTCTCCACTCCAACACCTGCTTTCTGACCCAAGGACGCCAGGTAAGGGTGAACACGGTGGCTATGTTTCTACTACTAGCATAATTTCTGACATTTATGGAGGATGTATAATATTCATATGATCTTTGCATAGTTTATCTCATTTATTCATTCTCAGCAGTCCTGTCGAGTTAGCATTTGAATCCATGGCACAGATACAAAAATTAAGGCTGTCAACTCGTATGTGACTTCACTGAAGTCGTACAGATGAGAACCTATGTTGTCTGATTCCAAGACAAGGGATCTTTCTACCCCCTTGCTGTAAGCAGAGTAGCCAAATCTTCCTTCCTTCTTTTTTTCCACGCATTCTTTCATCCTGCCATCCATCCGTCTGTCCATCTGTCCATTCATCCATATCCATCCATCCATGCAACCTACCCACCATCCAAGCAGACAACAGTGAATGAGCATCTACAGTATGCAAGGTGCAGTACTAAGATGCTGGACATAGAGCAGTAACCAAGACATACAGCAGCTTTAATCTCATGGAACTTAGACTCCAGTGGGGAAGGCAGACAATAGGCAGATAAACAAATAGGTAAACCTGCCATTTGTAGCTTGTGGTAAGTGCCATAATGGAAATAAACAGGGAGATGAAGAAGAGACGGGCTGAGGATGGGTCAGGATAGGCCTCCCCGCTCCAGTGACATCTGAGCTGTGATCAGAATACTGAAGAGGAGGCCACTCTGAGAGAACCCAGGGGGAGCGTTCTCCAGGCAGAGGAAAGCAAGCACAAGGGCCCTGAGGCGGGGAAGAGTGCAGCAGGAGGCATTCTCAGGACTGGTATGCAGCCTCCCCTACCCCATCACTGTCTGCCTCCGTGACAGTGACCACACTGGATGAGCCACTGCCTGTCTCAAAGCTCAAGCACAGATGGGAAATTCAGGGACGGCAACATCTAAGTGTGTGCCTCAAGTTGCCCTGTTCTCCCTCATTCCCTTCTCCTTGAAATTCCTACATCCCTCTGTCTTGATACCCAGATATCAGCATATCCTGTTATTTGCAGCCTGACTGGCTCCTTCACTCCCTACCCCCAGCCACAATACTTTGTTCCCACCCCTTTCTGGCAAACACTCAGTCTGAATGAGGGACCCAGGCACGAAGCTTGACACTTGCCATGTCTGGAAGCAAGATTCCTATCTCTGTGAGAAAGGAAAAATGGTTTCCTAATAAACCCAGAAGCTAAAGGGCAAGACCGTGACAGGGCCAGCTGGGTAGGAGGCTGGTGTGTGCTGAGAGCCAAGACCATGCTGCCTGGCTCCTTCCAGCTCCCTGCCCTCTGCCCGGGCTCCAGCGGCTCTGGCCATCTGCACCAAGAGGAGCTTCTCTTTCCCAGGTGCTGCAAAGGTGGCAGAGGATAATTTTCAGTGTAATATGCCAATTCATATTTCCATGAGCAAACGTACACAGCTCCCTACTCTGAATTTATCTTGTAATTTCTGAGCAGTGGAAACACATTCCCTTTGAAAAATAAGCCTCCTGCATGACCTCTCTTAGAAAAACTTCTTTTCGGGCACCTGGGTGGCTCAGATGGTTAAGCGTCTGCCTTTGGCTCAGGTCATGATCCCAGGGTCCTGGGATCGAGTCCCACATCGGGCTCCCTGCTCCTTGGGAGCCTGCTTCTCCCTCTGCCTCTCTCTCTCTGTCTCTCATGAATAAATAAATAAAATCTTTAAAAAAAAAAAAAGAAAAAGAAAAACTTCTTTTCAACCTCTCTTACCATACTTTGATTTAGGAGTATGATGTCTCAAACTGAGGGACAATGCCTTAGATTGGCTGTCCCCATAATCAGATCCTCAGGAGGTATCTGAGTATAAAGAATCATAGGGGTTGATCCCCAAAAAGTCCTGACAAGGAAATTGAAAAGGGAACTGGGCAAAGGGAAGGATGCCAACATAAGGTGAGGTCATGAGCAGGCTGCAGCGTTGGACAACAGTGACCCATTTCAGTTGAGGAGCTATGGAAGATGGTTTGAAACACCCCTCAGAAATGTATCACTGGAGAGTCCAAGAGGCAGAGGTGGTTATCCACCAATCACAAACTGGGTGAGGACTGCACCTGGAGCCCCTCGGCTTACCCACAGGCAAGACGGGGACAGGACCAATGGGTCACAGTAAACTGGGCTGGTAAGTGCCAAGGGGGAAATATATGTTTGCTGCAAGCAGCTTCATTTATTAAACAATAATTCACTGAACATCTATGTACTATACATCCCAGGAGGTATTGTGAGGGATTAAAATGAAACAACAACAACAAAAAACAAGAGTCCCTGTCTGACTGGGACACAAAGATATAGTCACAAAGAGCTAAACCATACATACCAAAGTGAAGAGTTCTTTGGGGGGATACTGAGGAGAATGTCCTTGTTTCGAGGAGACAGATGCTGAAATATGATCAGGTAAAGGATGTTTGTCATTTATTTTCACACGGGTAAGCTAGAATATTAATAAAAATATGCATGTGTGGGGAGAGAGAGAGGGGCAACATGCAGCAAATGTGGCAGAATGTTAACAGAGAAATCTAGAAGAATGTATAGAAGTTCACTGCACTGTTCTGGAAACAACTAGGTAACACTGCAGTTTTTCAAAATAATTTGTTTTAAGACAAACCAACTAGAAAGTCACTTTCTGTGACTTTGCTGTTAGGAGAGTTATTAACAGAAAACCTACCATGTGTCAGGCACTGTGCTACAGAGAGCTCCTGGTTACCAAAGAGTCAGGGAGGGCTTGAGGAAGCTGGACCTAAATGTTGCCAAGTAGGAGGATACTAAGCAAAAAGAGAAAGAAGAATATTCCCAACAGGTGAATAAAAGACATGGAGGTGGGAGAGAACACGGTGTCATCAAGATATGGAGAGGAGTCAAAGATGGCGGCAAGAGGGCAGGTGGAGAATTACACACAACAGTCCATGTGAAGGAGTGTTGACTTCATTGTAAAAACGTTCCCTGGCCAGTGAGGAATCTGCCTACCAAACACACAGCTAGCTAATTCAGCATCATAATGAGTACACACAGTGAGCCCTCAAAGGAGAGGAGCTTGGCCACGGATGGTGTCTCCATGGCAACACGTGCTACCTACATCACTGCATCCCCAGGAAAGGCTATGGGTATCTAGAGAAGCTCTGATTTCCTTAGCTGCCTGTCAGACCCACTGCTCTGTGAAGAATACACCAAGGTAGACAGAATGGTTGCTCTTTCTGCAAGAATTCTTCAACTTCACTTTGTCCACATGCTAACTGTGATTCTATGACACATATGTTTTGCTTCGTTGGTCACTGAGCAGAGTAAGTTCCAAGAGCGCCTCCTTTCCAGATGAGTCCTTCAGGAGAATAGTTTCTGAGGAAGTAACTGCAAATTAAATTCTAACACTCACCTCCAAGCTTCATGGCAAGGACCAAAAGACTCCACAAAGTATCTCTTTGTTTGCCTTCTTCTTCCATGCCATCTGCTGAAGTACTTGTCTAGACTCTACCTCCCTTGTAGAAGAAGTTGGCTAATCTCAGGAAGACAAGATCTGAGGCATTAAATATTGATTGCCTAAGTACTTAAAGGCAGGATCTAGTGCAATGCATTAAGATCTTAGATTCTGGAGGCACACTGACTTGGGTTCAAATCCTAACTCCACCATGTCATTGACTTGCTGCTAGGATTAGACAGTGGATACACACAGCATGCTTCAGGTGTGAAACCTGACTAGTTACCAGTATGTCACGTCCTATGCTATGTGGAAGGAAAGAAAATAAAACAAGTAAAAGCAATCATGATCCCTGTTCTCTAGAAGTTAATCTAGACCCTACTAATGTATTCCAGTTAGGATAGAAAATAGATCAATGGAAAAGAGGGAGCAAATAAGTCCTTTCTATAAGTCTTTATTAAACACCTACTATATACTTAAAGGTGTGCTGGACTAAGCAAGTAACTTGATTACTATCCTTACCGAAGGATTACTTATCTTTAGCATGCTTTTAATATTTCAAGGTCACACAAATGACCTTCTTTTCTTACCAAAATACAATAAGATAGAACAGATTACATATTAAATTACTGACCCCTGGACTAATCAAGCACTTTAGAGCATACCATGCATTTTACCCTTTGAATTACCTTTTTGAACCTCTACAAGGTTAATGAGAATAGCAAGGGCTATTATTGCCCTTTTAGAGATAATGAAAGTGAAGCTCAGAGATGCCAAGTGCTATGGCTGGGAGTGTCTAGAACCCAAAATACTTTTTTTTTTCCTGAGCAGGGGAAGTAAAGTCCATTCGGTTCCATTTCTAGGGTATGACTTCCCCAACCTTCCTTTTCTTTTTAAAATTAATTTATTTATTTGAGAGAGAAAGAGAGAGAGAGCGCTCATGTAGGGGAAGGGGCAGAGGGAGAGGGAGAGGGAGAGCGAGAATATCCAGCAGATTCCCCACTGAACTTGGAGCCTGACGGGGGGCTTAATCTCACGACCCTGAGACCATGACCTGTGCTGAAATCAAGAGTTGGACGCTCAACTGACTGAGCCACCTAGGCGCCCTCCAACTTTTCTTTTTAAGAAAATATTTTCTGATTGTATGCTGGGTACTTTCCACAGTTCCTTATTCAATCCTCAAAGCACAGTACGAGATGGAAATTATCATCATTATTCTCATTTTACAGATGGGAAAACCAAGGCTCAAAGCGTTTCTGGAACTTCACCCCAGCTCCCATGGCCAGGAGGTGATGAAAACGGGAATCCAAACCCAGATCTGTTGGACTCCAGAGCCCTTCACCAAACACCTGAATGCCTTTTTGATGCCCTTTCAGACTGACGGCACTGGTCCCCTAATCCATGTAAAACAAGTTGTGCTTTTCTCCGTGTTCACATAGAGACCCCCAAATCACTGGCAGGTCATAGGAAATTCTTAAGTGGCTGCTTATTAATAACATTTTCAGTTTATGTTAGGCTGCCTTTCATGCAGGGGAACTCAGCCAGCTCCACACACAGAGAACCACTGAAATCCAGCCATTTCTGGTATGGCGGTGGGCCAGCTGCCAACAGCATCCCTCAGGGGCTTGGCTTGCAGGGATTCTGGCAATGGTCACACCCTTCAAAACTTGACAGGGGCCCTTTAATATCCGTGCTGAAGGGCTTGAGGCAGAAACTTCCCAGAAATCCATGTTCCTCAGTGAATGAGGCCAAAGGATCAAGACAACCCCGGCAGATTTGGGAGACAAGAACATCAAGAAACTGGGTGTTTACCAAATACCGAAGCTGGAAGTTAAGCCCCTCGATTTGGGTTGAGTCAGACACAATAGGGAAAGATGTTATTTTCAGGAGAGACCTGGCTGCAGTCAAGTCCAAGGGAAAACAAAACAAATTTCTCAGGGTTTCCCACAGCGGGAGGCTAGGCAAAAGAGGCAAGATGCTGACTTCCCTTCCATGGACGCTGGATCCATGGAACGGTTTTTGTGGTTTTGTTCTGAGCCACAACTAGTTTCCTCATTCTGCAGCAGTGAGAGGACAGGGGGAAGTACATAGAAAGAAAATAACATTTCCTAGTTTCCTATTTTATTGGAAAGAAGCCCTTGATGGATTGAATTCACATGGTCTACAGGAGTAAGGGTTTGAAAATACTTAAGAATTTGTTATATTCAGATTTTGACAAGGTGATGGTTGAAGAATGTATGCCCCCTGGACGTACCCCCACCCCCAAAGCCTATTGGAAATAGCCACACTCACACACTTTTGGCATAGTTGTCACCATGAACAATGGTCCAGACTGTGGACTTCCTCGGTGCATGGATGAGTCTCGGTCATTTCTTCATTAGCTCTTCTCACTATTCCTGCCTTTACTCTCGTAGTCCAATTCACCACGACCTCCTGCCTTGGCTATTGTAACAGCCTACTCTTCTAACTCCCGGCTTCCAGCCCTGCCCTTCTAGAATCTATTTTCCACCAGCTGTTTGTTTTTAAAACAAGAGAGACAACACTCAAGTCTCCTGCTTAAACTGCTGGTTCCCAATGCAATCAGAATGAAGTATACTCTCCTTAACCTTGGCCACAAGATCCAATGTAATCTGCCCCCTTCCTCTCTCTCCAACTTTATTTTGTCCCACTCTCCACAGAGTCTACTGTGTTTTAGCTACATTGACCTTTAATTTGTCCTCTGAACTTGCCAAAGCCATCCTTCTCTTAGGATCTTTGCAGAGGCTTTTCCTCTGCCTGGAACATCCTTCCCTGCACTCTTTATGAGCTGGCCTACTCTTCACCATTCACGTCATTCAGACTGACCTCCACCAAGGACGCTCCAGAAAGTAGCCCACTTCCTTCCTTCTCATTCACTCGCTGTTCTATTACCTTCAATTTTTTTCTTAACATTTGTCACGCTCAGAAACTGTCTTATTTGTCGATGTCTCCATTATGCTTTTCCCACTATAATGTAAATTCTACAAAGTCAAGGAGCTTATCTTATATCTAGAACAATAAGCATTCAATAGGTATAGTCTTTAAAATGTTGAATCTTTAATGCCCAGCCCAGAATCTAGCTTGGCAGTTCTCAACCAGAAGACTCTGAACCTTTCATGGCCATGCACAAGATTATGACCGCTGTGTAAAATTTTCTTTTCTTTATACTTATTTTTTTGCAATAACTGAAAATGTATATTGTTACCATGATGCCAGAAATGTAGAGTGTGAGTCTACTATTCACACAATCAGTAGTATGTCATCAAAATCATACCAAAGAAAGACTGCCTTTTTCCTGGATTAAATGAAAGTAGGCAAAGAGGAAGGTAAGGGCAGAGAAGAAAGTATTTATTGTTGAGAATGACTGAGAATCGAACCATAACTAGAGTGTAATTTAATTCTGTTAAGTGTATTGCAAAATGTCAAGTTTTTGAAAGAATGCCTTGAATATACTGAAAGACTGAAAACCCCTGACCTAACCCGAAGCAAATGTTCAAAAAATTGTTCAAGTGTTAAATGAATACTAAAAAGTCTCTGAAACACAGAAGAAACAAAGACTGCCATGGCCTTGGCACGTGAGACTGCAGACCTCAATTTACCCATCTGTAAAACGAAAGAGATACAGGTAATTCTCCTCTGTGGATCCAGGTATCCACAGACCTTAACATTAGCTCTTGGGTAGCCATGCAGAAAAGTGGTGTGCTTCCTTCCACAGAGCAGGAGGAGAGTTTTTTCCAGTCACTTAGTAACCTTTAGAGATTTTCCTGGATGAGGTTACAACCATCTACCACCTAGTTTAGCAGTTCTTATCTTTTGGGTTACTTTATGTCTTTAGGAATCTGATGAAGGCTGAGATCCTCTCCCTTTAAAAAAAAACACACACACACACACAAAAACCCCACATATATACATTCACAGAAATTTTTGCATTTAATTTCAAAAAGTTCATCAATTTTTGCTGGTCCTTTGGTACTCCTGGATTCCAAGTTTAAAACACCTGGTTTTGAGAACTGGTTGAGCATAGAAGGCCCTCTCTGCTAATCCCCACAGGGCCTGAGACAGCGCCTTCCATGTTGCTGATGTTCTATTTCTCACTCTCTTTTACAAATTCAAAATAGCAAATGATATCATAGTTACCACTTAGGAAGCCGAACCTTAGCAATTCAATGGTACAGAATTTAAAACAACTTTTAAGCATGGCCAGGGAAAACCACAGTGGTGTTTAGGCAGCAGCTCAGGCAGCGGAACTGACAAAGGGAAGGGAAGGCAGGTTTAAGCCAGTCTGATCAGTCGAGCCCAGTCCTTAGGTTGCTTTCCACCTACTCATCTTTCAGAAGCCATTCTAGCAGGAACCCGAGCTCCCATTGTTGGGAGAGGAATATGTGAATTCTTTGCTTTGCGTTTTCACCCCACTTCCTAATGAGGCAGGTGTTGCAGTGTCCTAACCTGCACAGAAAGCATGAGAGACGGGTGGGGGGGCTCACTGTTCCAGCTGGTGGCAAGCATCTAGTCTAGACCAGCTTTTCAGGCGACTTCTGACATGATGAACTTAAGTGCAAGGAGTAAACTTAAGCAGTCATTTAAACCGACTCCTGATTCTTGATTGATAAGCTATCAGGGGACAGGGCTTTAGCCGAGCGCTGTGCAGTTGCTGAGCCAAAAGCAGCCATTTCCTCTGCAAGGTCACCTACCCAATGGCTGAACCGCCCAGAGGATGTCTACAGAAAGCAGGTCATTGTAACGTGGGTATTCCTCCAGGAGCATCATAGCAGGAAAGCTGGAGAAAGACTCTATGTTCACTGGTGATGAAAAGTGACAGGAACTTTAAAAACGCTCACCAAATTAACCAGAACAACAGGATGCATATCCCAGAGAAAGGAGAAAAACTCTATTAAAACTTGAATTAACTAAAAATTCAATGAACTCAGACTTTCAATAGGCCTGCAGCTTGTCCACTTTGGGGAGGGAAGAATAAAATGTGGAGCACGTGGAAAACAGAATCTCTTCCTTGCATGTCTAAGCAATTAGGTGTTTAATACATAGTTACCAAACTGAAAAAGAGAATCAACCTTCAGGGAGTTTTTAAGGGTCGACATTGTGTGCAGGTTAAATCCCTTGGGCCAACTCCAACGGATGGGTACGGGCTGCCTGGCGTGGTGGGTTGAGAACAATTCAAAGATTCTGTTGGGATGTGACGAACAGATTGTAGGGTTTCATCAGTGAGGTCTGCAATGGACCAGGGAGACTGGGGCCTGGTGATGCAGATGCCAGGCATTTGCCACGCTAACTCTACAGTCAGGATGTTTCTAAGAACAGAGTTCATACATGGGTACACATTCACGTAAGAATAATTTTCCCATCTCAAGAAGACTGCCGCTAGCAGTCAAATAGAAGCTTCTGGGGAATAACAGGGAGGAGTGAGAGAAGAAAGCAGACATATGCTTATCCTGCCAGATCGCAGCCTGGTGTCCAGTGAGGTGACAGATATCAAATTCAAAGGATGTTCACAGTCAACCTCTTATGGCTTCCACTGGAAGAACAAATTCACTGGGAATTCATGTTCAGGATAATAATTTACATGGCTGCCATGTCCTAAACCACAAGAAACATGAAGCTGGGCAACGCTGCTCTTCCTATCGAGGTAGAAAAGTGATTGGGTATATTTTCTAAATTGGCAAAAATAAGACAGGAAACTAACTTGGATTTCATTGCAAATAGCCAAAACCTCAGTTAATCAGAATGCCCCATTCCTCTGAATAATCCTCTTAGGGAACATTTTTTGGCGGACTAGCTGAACTACCTACAACACAGCAAACACCTGTGCTCTTCAAAACTTCACAAAGCATTTGACTTTAATTTACATAAACTGGAACATTTGTCACTTAAGACAAATACAACCTCATCTGGAAAACACTTCATCTACCTCTTCTAATTTCAGGTGTCCTAAATACTTAGGTGAGCATACCAAAGAAATGAATATATTTATTTATATGATATGTTTTGTGTAAAACACACACACATACACACAAGTTCCAAGATCTTTCCCATCTATCATCTTTTTTTTTTTTTAAGATTTTATTTATTTATTTGACAGAGAGAGGCACAGCAAGAGAGCGAACACAAGCAGGGGGAGTGGGAGAGGGAGAAGCAGGCTTCCCGCCAAGCAGGGAGCCTGATGCGGGGCTCGATCCCAGGACGCTGGGATCATGACCTGAGCCGAAGGCAGACGCTTAACGACTGAGCCACCCAGGCGCCCCTCCCATCTATCATCTCTATGAGCTGTGAAGGCTCCAGGCTCAGATGGTACAACTCAAATCCCAGGCTGACCATTTATGAGCTGTGGACCTTGGGCAAGTTATTTAACCTCTTTGTGCTTAGCTTCTATAGAATACAGATGATAACAGACTCTACCTTGTAAGGTTATCATGAGTATGAAATAAGATCCAGCACACACACGAGCGAGCACAATGCCTGGCATTCGATGTTAGTTATTATTTTTATAACTCTGTAGGAGAAACTCCATAAGAGCTGAGTGATTCCTTTGAGGTTTACTCAAATATATAATTGGAATTAGAACCTGGGATTTCTGAATTTAGTTAAATTTTCTTTCCTCTGCAGCACTCGATGCCTGTTAGAAAGGTGGCTAAGAAGGAGCAGCATTGGCATAACCAGGGAGTGTGTTAAAAATGCTGAGTCTGAATTTTAGCAACACCCCAAGGTGTATACACATTTGACCCAAGCAGCCTTCCTCTCTGGCACTCTGTGGGATGCTTGCATACCTAACAGCCCCGGAGGGCTTCTAGGAGTGAACGAGCAACACCAACACACGGTGAGGTGCATGCACCCCCTCTTCACTAGTGTGAAACGTCCAAAGGTCAGATGTTTCTCCAGGAAGCTCCAAGTCATTCTCTGGAGAGCTACTGCTTCTCATCTTGCAGCACATATTCACAACACAGAGGGGTCAGGTCCTGATAGAAAACCTGACCTTTTAGTTCTCTGCGCCAGAGCAGCCAACGGGGCAAATCACACGCCTCCACCGACAAGGCTGAGTTCATTCTCAAAGTTCACACTCATCAAGGTCGGTGCTGGAAGAGAACTTATAGATTATTTGATTCAGGACCGTCATTTTAGGGATGAAAGAACAGAAGCTCAGAAAGGGAAACACATACGTTCTAGTTAGAACCTGACGTGCATGCAACTAGGGGTCGAAAACTAACAAGCGTGGCCCCTCTCTCTCTACACTCCGACTGGGTTTGCCCACGTTCGCTTACAATTTTAGTATGGCAGAACTTCCCACGCTGCCTCTCATCCACCCAAGGGCTGCTTCCACTGGCCTTTAGCTTTTACTCCTCACCTCAGTGTGTCTTAACTGACTTTCTAACCAACCTCCCTTCATTCTAAAAGCTGCATTCAAAACCGGAGTTGACGCCACTGTGTTCTGTTTTAGGTCTGACAAATTCTCTTCTGTGTTTCTTCTAATCTTATCAAAAGATTAACTGAAAGGATTTTGAGGGGTGAATAATGAGATGTTTCTCAAATGAGAGATCCACAGAAATAATCTAGAAGGTAAAGAAAAAATATTTACAGTGGATGTTATGGTAAGAATAGCAGACATTATTCAGGCTTTGGGTGATGATTATCCTGGGTTTGAATCCCAATTTTACTCTTTACTGTCTGCATAACCTTGGGCAAGTCACTTAACTTCTAGGAGTCTTGGTTTCTTGACTATGAAATAGAGCTAATAATCCCTAGCTGCGTAATTGCTGCAAGAATTAATAAGGCAAGGTATGTAAACCACATTATATGTCAGCTAGCACACAGTAGGTGCGTCATCTCTGATAGTTATTACTTTTTCTATACATTCACAGAAACACTAACACAAAGACTATAAACAGATACACAGACAACCAAAACATACTTACACGTACACTTACAGCTACTCTGAAAACCTATCTGACCCTGTGACCACAGAAAGTATGGTTGTTTCTCAGCTGAGTTCTGGAACTTTCCTGAACAAGCATCTCTGAGGACTCACAACTGATGAATGGATGCCAAGAAAAGAGCTGGAAAAATGGCCTCCTGCCCAGTTGAAATAAAATGCTAAGAATTCTTGTCCTAGTTACTTTTAACCCTGGATGGGGCTGAATGACATTTGCAAGGTTTGATTCAGGAGCCCGGCGGGGGGGTGGGGGCTCTGAGGCCAGTGGCGCTTCCCGTGTGAGAGGAATGGAGGCAACACAAGTCAGCCATCTATCATGAGGCATGCAGAGTGCCGGACTGTCAAAGGTACCAACCTGGGCTCCATCTCTATGCCACATTCCAAGGACTAAATGATGCCTGTGATCACTCCAGAGCCTCAGGATTGGTTTATATATAGCAGCTCAAATGCTAGAACCAGGAAGAAGGGGGATACCAGAAATCCCATTCTGGTTCACTCTGCTGTTCTGAGGCAGCGAGATTTGGGTTAACACTTTCCCATGTGAGGCCGGCCCTGACTTCCTTGAGGCCCCCACTTCCAACCAGTGAGGCTTCTCGATTCTGTGTCCCTTCTAGTGTCGTATCTCCTCTTCTGTGTCAGCGCTCAGAAAATTTGAGTCTTTGGTTCAGCCAACCTGATTTTTCCAGACTTTATGGCCAAACATATACTGGAAGTTTACCATCTATACCCAGGTGCATATCGTACTTGAAAACGTGCTCTTTTTAATTAACACATTTTTCAAAATGGTCCATGGTGCTCTGGTGGAAAACATATACTGTGTTTAGCCACCAGTAAGGTTTGAGGATTTAAAATGGCTGCACTATGAGTTCTATAGGACAGATGGGGAGAGGAATTTCTAGCTGAAGGAGAACAGAGGCTCCTGTCTTTGAGTTGCAACTTCATCCACAGGGAACCTTCAGCTTTACACTTTCATGGTGGATTGGAGATTGCTCTGATATTCTCCCAGCTGCTTCCGTATTCTGGCTTCCCTCCTCCCCTCCTCCTAACTCCTCCATCTAGTCCCCCACTCCCCACCCCCCTTTCTCTTTCCTTGCTTCCCACCCCCCCAACCTTGTCCCCAGGGAAATAACAAAACGAGCAAGCCTCGGGCTTCAGACTCCAAACAAAGAGCTGCTCCAACAACAGGCCAAAGGAAAAAGAAAACCTAGTCTCCAAACTCAACTGGCCAAGCCCCCAGTGAGATTTTGGAGGACTTAGGTTGCTGGAAACTCAGTGTGATCTTATCCAACATTTTCTTTTCTGCATCATCCAAACATGCGTGCAAGTGCACGCACACGCACACACGGACAAGGCATACAAACAAGAAAATTTCATTAAAAATCTTCACAGGTTGGGACCAGAGCAAAGTGGCAAGTGTCAGTTATGAACATCAATGAGGGAAACCGATTTTCCCAGGGCCTAGCCCCAAAGCTTCTTAGTTCTCCACAGTTCATGGTCACCAGCAATTATCTGATTTTTAAATACAACAGTTGGGGAGAGAGGGAAGAGAGAATGGTTTTCATGGGCCTTCAGACACAAAAGAAAAGTCCTCGGCCAAAAGAAAGCCACAATCCTGCCTGAGGGACAGACCATTTTCACTGGGGTGTGTTTGAAAACAACAGAGACTTGAGAGAGGACCATGTCTTGAGGCTTCTGAAGAGAGACATTGCTGCTAATTCAAGGCTGGCAGTGCGGTGCGGTGGTTAAAAGCTCTGTTCCAACTCCGAGCCTTTGGAATCGATGTGTAGTAGAAGCAACATTCTGCTAGGTCCCAAGCTTCATCACCAGTGTGTCATTTAAGGTAAGCGCCTTTCCCTCTGTGGCCTTAGTTTCCTCCGTCAAATGAGTATTTAAACTCCTACCTCCTGTTGTGCATAGGTTGAGACTAAATGGGAAATATGAACATTATCGGCACCAGAAAGAAAATCCAACACCTTGCACGTACCAAGAATTGGTCAAGGACATCACAGCCACCATTTCATGGCCATGCTATGTGTCCAGGGGAACTGATTTCCAATTTTCACATAAGGAAACCAAAGTTCAGAGAGGTTAGGTAACTCTCTCAAGATCACATACACCAGCAGGAGATAATGGAGGTGGGCTGCTATCAAGGTATAAATATAAATCTCTAGGCAAAACACAACTTTCCTGAAAACCCATAGAAACCAAGAATGACCAACTCCCAATTCTGAGTCTCCTAAGGAAAAATTTTCTGCAAGACTCCTCTGGCTCCTTTGGTCACTTTTCATTTGTCCTTCAAACCCCTACGTTGGAGCTCCACTTCACCTAAATTTAAAAGAAAGATGTTGAGAAGAAAGGGAAAAAGAGCTGTCAAACTGAGTGACTAAAGTAGACTCACTGGCATGAGGCGCGCACTCCCAAGTCTGGAAAAGACCTATCGTGTCAGTGGAGACCAAACACGGCCTATTCCTTTCTTCACAGCGCGTCTCCACACTGGAGCCACCCACACGGTGACATACACGCTAGCCCTGTGACTTCTGAGGACCCAACCAGCAGATGAAGCCCACATCCAAAGGCCTCTCTGGATGGAAGAAAAAAAAAAAAAGCAAAGTGTCTGCACTGAGCAGAAGAAAGAAAAGGACTGCCTCTCACATGCAAAGTTGGAACTGAAGAGGAATGTGAACAGAAATCCAGAAATGCGTCAATTCCAATTTGGATCCCACAGCTTTCTGCATGTGACTCGTCAGCTGCCAAAACAGGAGACCTTCTTTCGGCATGTCTGAGCCGCAGCTAGGGCTAAATGATTTTCGTGATGCCATCCGGTCACTCTGAGTTCTACAAAACACAGTAGCCCTGGATGATGCACTTGATTCTGTCAACTCGATCAATAGGGTGGAAAGTTCCCTTGCGTGGGAATGGATGGGGACATTTACAGTCACTGCTGATGGCACCTTTGCCACCAGTCACAGCCCTCTGCAGACAAATGGATATAAACATATTGCCTTTCCGGTGGACCATCTTGTTTTTAGCAACAGTGCTTACGCCGATAGTGATAAAAAGGAAACAATGCCAGCAGTAACAACGGCTAGCATTTACTGAGCATGAGCCCCATGGCCAGGACTGCGCTCCGTATGCCCTCTCACTAAATCCGTGTACCTAGCACACTGCCTTTAGGTCCTACTGGTCTCCCCATTACACAGACAGGGGTCAACCCTCAGAGAGGTGGCTAGCTCTAAGTGTCTTCAGTGTTGTCTGAATCCAGAGTCTGTGCCCTCGGTCAGCATCCTTAAACAGTGCCTAACCTCTAAGTTCCCTTCTCATGCTTTAGGCTTCCATAAATGCATCTTCCTTCCTACATTTCTATTTATTCCCCTACACTGCATGGCGAACCTTTACAAACCTGCCATTCCAAACAATGCTATTTTATTATTTCTGGCTGCCCCGTGACTATTTATAGGCCGAAATGCCCAGTGGAGCCAACGTGTTTTAATTTAAAAAAAGAACTTCCAAGGGGAAAGAGCATCTAATGGAAAGGCAAAACCTTTACAAGCACTCAAGGAGCCATTAAAATCCAAATTTCCAAAATATGGTAATTCTGTCAAAGTTGTGACTTACTCCGGAGCCCAGGGGGATACTCATCCTGACCCATCTGTGAAAGCCATCAGCAGCCAATAAACCTTCTGGGGAGCAGGATTAGAGCTGCCAATTCGGCCTCCAGCAAGGAGGCCAAGCTGCTTCGTTTAGTGCAAGTCTCACGGAGATGGTTTAAAACAGTCTCTGGGAAGAGATGTTCCAGCAAAGCAAATCGCAGCCTCACAAGCTGCAGCTTTAGTACATGGCAGTCCAGGCCGATACATTCACGGCACACTGGAGCCCTCCCCTGACTGTGGTCATGGATGCATGGCCTGGAAGCAGAACTCTCTTGCTGGGGAAATAATATATGTGCCTAAATTATACAAGAGCTGTGCTTGGACCGGCGGATGGCATCGCATCTGGTACAGATCACTTACCCTGGTGTGATTTGGCCCAGCCCAGTTTATTTATGGTTCATTAAAGTCCCGTCGGACCCCAGCATATTCTAAGACCACACAACACAGAATAATGGGATTAAAGATCTGGATTTCATCGCAAGACCTCCACGGCAGATTAGTAATGCTACGACTGGTTTTTGGGAAACCAAGAGTGAGGAGCACTAACTAGGAGCACTCCTCCAAGAACCCGATGTCGAGAACACACTGAGTCATGTGTTTCAGCCCGGTAATGCAGTCACCTTCGGGAGCTCTGTCACCATTTCGAACATGAAAGCACTGGGTATAATTCAACCTAAATAATTCGAGCACCATTTCTTTTACCTGGAAGTCTCAGCAAAGTCCTCCTTCCCCAGACCCTCTAACGGTTTCTGACATCCTGAGCAGAAATGAGTACTGTGCATGAACACTAGCAGGTGTTTGGTTTTTAAACCCTCCCCCCCCCGCTTATGATTATTTTTTTTAAAGATAGCTGCACTTCTTCCACAGAACTGCTGCTTCTAAAGCAGGAAGACGATGACGGAAGCGTTTCTTCAGGACTCCCTACAGCTGTGACATGTCACTTTGCAAGTGAGCTTTCTAATCAGCATTGAAAAGGTAAGGTGCCAGAGGACCACTAAAAATGTCACTTGCCTAAGATAATGGAGCTGTGATAACCCCTCCTCATGCAAATCATTTACATCCAGCTTTCTCATCCTCCCTAGAAAATACACAGTTTTTAAATATGTGAATTAGAACAAAATTCTTACCTATCTCCAGGGAGGATAAAATGCCCAGTTTCAGGGGGCCGGGGGGGAAAGCTTCCACCAGACTCTCTAAGCTTGTCAATTGCCACAGTTCACTTTCTCCCCAGGTCTGGCTTCTAAGAACGTAAGCAAGACCGCAGGCAGCCAAAGCATCTTCTTCTGGAAACCCTTCTCAAAATCTAGACCCTTCCAGAAGCCAGAAGCAGGCTCAAGGCGGAGCTGCTCTGCACGCGCTCAGGGAAAACAGCACTGCTAGATGGAGACCCTGCTGGGCACCCACCGAGCAAGGAAAAAAAAAAAAAAAAGTGTGACTTCTACCCTTCCTTTGGATCCGACTGCCTTCCTGAGAACCCAGCTTCTCAATCTGCAGGAAGTCACGGACCCCGGCTTCAGCGTCACCAACCGATCCCGAGCAAGACCCGGGGCGACCAGTCAGCTGGTCGCAGAGCCCAAGACACGGAACCAGGAAATGTGCAGCTCGGCCAAAAAAAAAATAATAATAACTGCCGTAGGAGAGGCTGGTTGGTGCCGGAGAAGTCGCTGTTGCAGTGCCCGCATCCTCCGCATGCTAATGAAGCCGTGACGTCAGCAAGTCAGTCACGCATCTGGCCGTCCCGTCCCGCTGCCCAGCACCGAGATTTATTTACACGTAAATTAGGCTCGCCTTCCAAATCAATAATCCCCAAGCCAGGGAGATGGGGGAAAAAAGCCTTCTCGGGAAGCAAAGGCCCTAGCTCTGCAACTCCCCGAAGGAGTACAAAAATATCACACGTAAGAAGACAGGCTTTAAAGATATACACCTATTTTTTTTTTTTTTTCTTTTTAGAGGCTGTGCTCTTATGTGCCGGGGATCGGACCTGGGCACAGTTATCAACCTGAGAGCCCGTTTTAGATTATATGCTGCATCAACCCAGGAGTGGAATCCAAGCTTGTTTTTTCCTCCCCGCCCCCCAACCCTAAAACTGTGTGGAGACTTCAAATGCCTGTACTTTCTTTTCTCTCTTTAACTTTGATTTCTCGGTGTTTGCTGGCTGGAGACTACGTCATCCTTGAATATTTGTGCATGGCGGAAATTAAACACAAGACTACTTTCCTCAGGTGCTTGGGTGATGAATTAGTCATTCCCTCCCTCAAGCCCTGACCCTAGCTCCTCCTGAGTATAAGAGATGACAAAGCATAAATCAGCCCAGGGGTATTTGAGGGCCCTTAGACCCTTAGAGAGCACTGCTTCCATTTCTCCATTTTACAGATTACAAAACTGAGGTTTGAGTAGAGGAGGGCTTTTTTCCCCCACAGTCACACTGGGACTTCAGCAAGGATAGGCTAGAACCATATTTCCTGAATCCCAGACTGTAACTTCGTTAAACACGTTTGGGTCTCTAATATCCCATTCACTGCTCCAAGAGAGGCCTATCCAAGCAATCACCAAGAAGGAACTCCACGGAGCTGGGGAGTCCTGGGTTCGAATTCTTTAATTTCTGCAAGTGATGTGACCTTGGACTAGTAACTTAACTCCTGAGGTCTTCAATTTCTTCATCTGTACTGTCCCTTCATTCAAGAAATATCTGCGGAGCACCGTACTCTGTGCCATGCGCTGTTCTAAGGACTAGGTACAGATACGTTTGCTCTCTCCTAGCTCATATTCTAGTGAGAGCAAGGAAGAAGTAGTGAATGCAACTGTAGTGAGGATTGACACAACGTCACACTCCATAAATAACAGTGATTTCTGACATTCTGGATGAAGTCAGAAAAAAATCACCAAGGCCTTCTTTCCACTAGGATGGTCATTGTTTCTATCCTCTATTTCCACGGTCACCTCTTCTTCTTGTTTAAAATCAAGTGTTCTTTCAATGCTGCCTATGCAGTATGCTGGGCCAGGCGAGAGGCAAGCGCAAGCCAACATTCTCGCCCCTGTGCTTGTGATAAGGAAGTGCTGTGGGTTCCTTAGGTGGAGGCTGAGGGAGGGGCTGGGGAAGCTGGGAGAGAGGTGTATTCTATCGTGCACAGAAGCGTCCCCCAGGACAAAGCAGCCAGCCCGGCTCCTTGCCCACACTCCTCCGCCTGAAGAACCCACTCTGATGAGCTCTGCCCTTCCAGTGGGAGTTCCTGAAGCTTCAAATGAATTTCTTTGTTAGATGTGGGGAAGTTAAATGATGTCTTTTGTTATACGTAATTGTATTAATAATGCCCTATAACTTCTTTCAGAATGCTTCTCTTTGGTTCAGAGAAGACCTTTCATGGTGAAAATCATGGGACCTGCTCTAACTTGGCACTAACTGAAACAGAATACGAACGAATGAGTCACACTCCACTTCAGGTGTTCATCATGCAGAACTCAGAGCATGCGTGGAAGTGGATAGTCCCCCTAGACCTTAATATCCTTCAAGGAGGAGATGAGCAAATACAACAATTTGGGGCCACCAATGGCAAGGAGGCATCCTACTCTGGTGTGGCCATGGAGAAGTCGCTTCGACTTTCTCTGCCCCTGTCCTAGTTTCTTCACCTGAAGATGGGCCCACTACTCTCTGATGGACTTATGATCATATGAGAATTATGAGAAGCCATTCACAAGTGATTAATAGTGAAGCAATGACGAGGAAAGCTGGCCCAGGACTACCAACTTCACGAGAGTTAACAACAGAACATGGGGTCTGGCAAGGATGGCCTGGGGACAGACCCTGGCTCTGACATTTGCTAACTGTATGATTTGGGGCGAGAGGTTTTCATCTATAACAGGAGGGACAAGAACAGTGCCTACCTTTGCAGGGCTCTTTAGAGAATCAAACGATCCTCAGCATGAAGCATTGAGCACTGAGCCTAGCACACAGCAAACGTTCAATAAACGTGAGCTCTTGGTACTGGACATAATGATGCCTTCACTGTTAAATTTGGCACTGATTAGTAAACTGACTAGACAAAGTTCAAAAGATGGGAGGAGGTCAGTCAATGGAGATGGCAAAATCATCCCCACTTCCAGGGTATAACCCAAAGTTCCACCTAATGTGGGCGAGCTGCTGACATGCACTTCACATGAAACAACAGACATTTGCAAGGGCTATGAAACTAGGGAAGAAAGCAGTAAAAATGACCCACAGGCACTAGAGGCCTCCCCCTCTGAAGCTGCACAAGAGGGCAAGACAGCTAGATTTCTGGGAAGCATGGACACTTCATTCATTCATGTATCCCTTCACTCATTAAATGAGCTCCTACTATTTGTCCGTCACTGTGTTAGGCCTGAGGGACATCATGGTGACCAAGACAGACACGAGTCCTGCCTTAAAAAAGTTTAGCAATGAGAGGGGAAGACAATTAGGCAAGCAATTAGAATGAGTGTGATGCATGTCAGGACAAGGCGCGTGCAGGGTTCTGGAAGGTCTAACTGCAGTCAGGAGAGGGATATGGTGCAAAAGCACATTGCTGAGGTCCTTGTGATAGCACATTGAGCACAGCTTAGTGATGGGGAACCTGGAGATCTATGCATCATCCTTGTACAGATTATTGAAATAATAAAGCCCACGGATCAGTAATGCCTCATGACAAGTATTTTCATCCTGGACACCATCCTACTCAGGATTTTTTTAAAATAAACTGCTAGGTATTAGACAAGGTGAGACCCCAACTGCTTGGGAATTTCAGAGACCTGGTAAATGGGGACAAACCTCACACTGGTTTTTACAAAAACAGAGTGAAATTCCACAGTTATGACCGCAAACTTCTTGGCAGGAGGTGGCACGGAGAACAGGCAATACATATGAGACACTCAATCAAGTATTTATTGGGGATCTGTGAAATTCAGGACACTCTTTTGAGACAAGGACACAACTGCTGACCTTCAGAACTTTCTATTTAGACAGAAAATAAGATATTCACATAAGTGGCCGGAACTGCACAGAGTGAATAGGAAGAGAGACGCAGAAGACTAGATTCATTGTGGCTGAGGTGATCAGAAATCAGGAAAAGTATGACTTGAGTTCTGTCGAAGGTCAAAAATAATCTTTTTTTTTCCCCCTGGAATGAGAAAACAGTTTTATGGGGGGTGGGGGGGAAGGCCTTACCCAGCATGACACAATATCCAGAAGCCATAAATGAAAAGTCTGCTATAATCACCAAGGTTAAATGTGAGCTGCTAGAGAAGGTGTTGCAGGCAGGAGGAAGAACACAGATACAAGAGAAAAGTGTTAGCACCCATGCAGAATTAAAGACTTGTCTGCTAGGGCACAAGACAGCAGAACAATACCAACGGGATGCTGGCAGGGGCTGACAAAGAGGGCGCTCCTGACATTGACGAACATCAAATCAGCTTCACACTCTAGCCAGCATCCGTCAAAATCTTGTTAGAGGAGTACGGGGAGGGGGCAGTGAATCACTGCTGGTGGGCTCACAGAAGAGACAGGGAAATGACAGGGGAACGGTGGCCCCTGAGATGAAGGGCTCTGTGGAGGACAGTCCTAATGAACAGCTTTTTATCTCCACTTCCGGAGGTGTTAAAATAAGATGCAATGGATTTGAAATGAACTAAAGAGGGATTTCACTCCGACTCAAGAAGACTTTTGAATACGGAGATGATAAGAACCGGTGTTGGTCACTCAGAGCAATGGCAGGGACTTGGTCTCAGGAACACCTGAAAAAGAGAAAGATGGGGGCACCTGGTGGCGCAGGAGGTTACATGTCTGACTCTTGATTTTGGCTCAGGTCATGAGTTCAGGGTTGTGAGATTGAGCCCCGTGTCAGGCTCTGTGCTGGGCATGGAGCCTGCTTGGGATTCTCTCTCTCCTTCGGCCCCTCTGCCCCTCTCCCCACTCTATCTCTTAAAAAAAAAAAAAGAGAGAGAGAGAGAGATAGAAAGACAGCACCAGTCCTAGCTAGTTTAGATTAGTACCTCCTGGCCCTGCTACTGTGAAATCCTAATTACTATAAGGGATATTACCAAAGTTTCAAAGCATGTATCTAACGAAAGTCAAAAGTTCATTTAAGTTTATTTTATTAAAAAAGATGTATGGGCAGAATATACATATTACATATGTACTTATAGTTTATAGTTTAATTTTATGATTATAATTTATAATTACATATATAGTATGTATAATACATATTCTACATACTCTATATACATAATTTTAAAGAATATTCTTCAAAACTTTATACATACATACATATATATACACACAAATGCATAGTTTTATATAGTTTTAAATGATCCTCAAATTTCAAAATCCAGTAAATTTTTTAAAATGGGGCCGAGGAGGCTGACAAAGAATTGTTTTATTAGCTGGGATAGGCTGGACGCTGATGCAGTAACAAACAACGTAATTCAGTGGTTTAACAACAAGAACTGATCTCACACTCATGCGAAGTTGGCTGGAGGTGCAGAGTCTCTGCAGCCAGTGACTGAGGGATCCAGTCAGCTTCCTTCTTGTGTTTCTGTGGTCTCAACACCTAATTTCTGGAGGTGCTTTTAGGTGCTTTAGCCTGGAGGCAAATGACATGACCTCTATTGGTCTAACTTGTCACATGACCTCACCCAACGGCAAGGGGGCTGGGAAGTATATGCCCCGGAGGAAGAGGAAATAAGAGACCCTGGGGAACCCTGGTAACATTCACCACAGCTGTCAATTTTTATTTTTGCCATGTAAATCCATCAGCACAATATACTAAAACCATAGTGTCTTAAAACAAAGGGAGGTTGAACATCAAAAAATGATGACAGTTCTAAATGAATGCTAGAGATCAAGGATGCATCTGCTTTGCTCCAAAAAAGAAAAACGATGACAAAAAACCCACATTCTAGATTTGTAATAACTCTCAAGCAACAACAACCAACCCACGTAACTATATGGAAAATCAACTTGTGAGATTTCTGTAGTGCAGGTAAGATACATGTGGGGCTCACCAAGTGCAGGTAAAGATAAATAAGGCACCCACAAAAGTGGGGCTGCTTCATGAAAAAGAAACGCTCCAAGGAGATTCCCCTCCAGTTTCTAACCACTTTTCCAATTAGGACTTACAATAAAACATCTGCCTCCTGCAACAGAAAGACCTGAATTCCGATTTGGCTCTATAACCTCCTACCTACATGACTTGGCAAGAACAGCCACTCATCTTTTCTAAGCCTCAATTTCCCCATCTATAAAATGGAGAGAGACATCTATCTACCAGGAGTGCCAACAAGATGAGCTGAGTTGAAGTATATAAAGTACTTTGAAGACTAGTGCCTAGCATAGAGTTAGTGTTAATGTTACTCCTGACTTGGTTTTCAGACAAGGGAGCAAGAATGAGAGGTGCGAACATAAATTATAAAATTGTTCATGACAGACATAAGGATTGACCCACCCCGAGCACCCCTTCTTTCTTGCCTATTTGTTCAAGACTCCATATCATCAATGTTTCTCGGACCACAGACACATTTCTAAATCTTGTGAAAAATAATCCAGCACACTTTAAATTAAAAAAAAAAAAAAAAAAAGGCCTTCCTTTCTCCTTTCTGCCATTTTAGGAACGTTCCTCATCTCAGACATTTTAATTATTCTTGATCCCGATAATCTAATGCACGAAATTCTACCACAGCCTCTTATCCTTTTTTAATTACATTAATTAAAAGGAGAAATGTGGACAGTCTAGCACAGGCAAATCAAAATGAAAGACTGTTACAGATTTTGCTCCCTCCCCCCAAAAAAGATTAGAAACGGCATCAGTGATTTAAACATGCTTACCACTGCACATTTCCGTGAAAATATTGTTAAACTGACATGATGTGCTAGAAAACATCGCTTTTGTTTTACAGAAAGAAAGCTGTACTTTATTACAGCAGCTTTTTGGAAGTACTCATTTTCATTAAACAGCTGAGTAGAAACCTGAATTTTCTCTGAATAAAGGATGAGAAGAATGAGCAAGAGTTGCACAGGGATGCTTTGGTTTTCCAGCACTTCCTAAATGTGGGCACTAGAGCTCCACACGCTTTTCTTGGGAGAGGACACTGGCAAAATGGAAGATACCTCAGAAAAAAGGCTGAAAAACTCTCTGCCTCAGAAAAAAGGCTGAAAAACTCCCTGCCTCAGAAAACATTCAACTTGCAGCAAAGACCTGTCTTGGGAAAATTATTTTGGAAGACGTAATGTCACAGATGTACGAAAGGACATACTGTTTTTCTCAAGGAATGGGAAGGGCTTACCTGCCAGGTGTTTTCTACACATAATCTCATTTAGTCCTCACCATCACCTCACACTGTAGCTCTTACTATCCACTATTGCATACATGAGGACAATGACTTTCAAAGAGGATCTAGAATGGCACCAGGACCCACAGCTGAGACTTGGTCCTGGGTTTGAGGACAAAGCCTGTATTTCTTCCTCTAGTTCAGAGGTTCCCAAACATCCTCTCAAAAACCAGGTATGTTCCAATCAGGATGTGATATGTTGGAAATCATTTATTATTAAAAACAAAGAAAAATATGGAAGGTTCCCTGGCCCTCCAGATTAGATCAACTCTTCTCCTTCTTCTTTTCTTCTTCTTTTTTTTTTTTAAGTAGGCTCCATGCTGGCATGGAGCCCAATGTGGGGCTTGGACTCATGACCCTGAGATCAAGACTTGAGCCAAAATCAAGAGTCAGATGCCTAACTGACTGAGCGACGCAGTTGCCCCTAGATCAATTCTTTTGTAGAAAACTCATAGTATTGCTTTCCTATGTAACTCCTTTCCTTTAGAACTCTTGTTATGTTTCATAGATCTGCATCCATGGTGAGGGACTATGATCCATCCTTGGTGAATGTTAATGAATTACCTGATGAACATCTCTCGCTAAAGAGACTGAATGCTCTCTGAGGGCAGGGATTGTGCCTTTTTTGGCATGCTGTTCTGTTCCAAGCATCTAGCACAGTGTGCCTGGTGACCTGACAGCTCATGAATATTTGTTAAATGAATAAAAAGTCTGACAGTAATTTTCTTGCCTGGAAATTAGAGGGGATTCCTGTAAGAACGTTCCTCTGCTCACTTGCATACCAACATGATTTTGTGAGTGGGGAAGGAGAGGACAGATTTACCCTCTCTGAAGCACTTTCTTAGCTTCACTTCCGTGATGGCATCTTCTCCTGGCTTCCCTTCTATCTTGTGACTGTACTTCCTCGGTTTCTTTTGCTGATTCCTCATCTTCCCAACAGCTAACGACTGGCATAACTCAGGGCTCAGTCCTCAGACCGCTGCTCTTCTCTATCTACACGCACTTCCTTGATCTGGTCTAGGGTCTACAATTCCACTTCAGACCAGCCTTTCTTCAAACTCAAGGCTTACAAATCCACCCGCATCTACACCTGGACGTCTGAAGACTTCTCAAATTTAACAAGAGATCAGTTCTCCATACCCTCCACCCCACACAGATCTGTTCTGCTGGCAGGATTCACTCTCACAGTTAATGGTAACTCCATCTTTCCAATGGTTGAGAACAAACACCTTTGAGTTACCCTTCACTCGTTTCCTTCTCTTGCCCTGACATCTAATGTAGAAGCTGGCAAGCCACATCCCATTGGCCAAATCCACTGTTTCACGTTTTTGCAAATACAGTTTTACTGGAACACGATACTTATTCATTTATGCATGTCTACGGCCACATCCAGGTTGCAACAGCAAAGTTGAGTAGTTCCAACAGAGACCGTATGACCTGAAAAGCCTAACATATTTACTCTTTGACCCCTTTTATTGAACATTTTGTAATCCTTGACTTGTCCTGTTGGCGCTACCTTCAAAGCGCCTGCAGAACCGAACACTTTCCCATCATCCCCACCCTTCTTCCCCTGCTCCAAGCCATGTCATCTCCCTCCTGGATGGAGATGCAAGCCACCATCAGCTCTTGCCTCTATCTGGCCCCTCTTTGGTCTATTCACAAAACTGCAACCATAGTGATTCTCTGAAAATAAACAGTGTGTCACGCTTCTACCCAAAATGCACCAATGCTGTTCATCTCAGAGTAAGGCCCATGACTTCTCTGATACCATCTCCTGCTACTCTCTGCCTTGCTATCACATGGACACCAATCCTCACACACACCAGGCCCATCTTCCAGATCTTTGCATTAGCTCCTTCCTCTATCTGAAAGGTTTCTTCTATCGCTAGTAGCATGGCTCACTCTCTCACCTTTTCTAGTCTTAAAAATGTCACTGCAGTGAAGCCTCACTATCCTATCCCAGATTGTCTTCCCTCCCACCTTGCTAATAGTGCCAAACCTTTACCCTACTTTTTTTCCCCTTAGCACTTGGCACTTAAAGTTTTATTGAAATACAATTTACATATCATACAGTTCACCCATTTAAAGTGTATAATTTGATAGATTTTAATATACTCATAGACTTATGCAACCATTATCACAATCTAATTTTAAAACACTTTCACCAACCCTTCATGCCTTAGCCAGGAATAATCACTCCCCATTTGTCCCACTATTCCAGCCCCAAGCAGACATTGATATATTCTCTGTGTCTACAGATTTGCCTATTCTGAGCATTTCATATAAATGGAATCATATAATATGTGATCTTTGGTAATTTGTTTCTTTCACTCAGTGTAATATTTTCAAGGTTCATCAGCCATGTTGTAACTTGTACCAGAGCTTCATTCTTTTTTACTGTGGAATAATATGCCATTGTACAGATATACATTTTATTTACCACTTCATCAACTGATGAACGTTTGGGTTGTTTCCACTTTTTGACTATTATCAATAATGCTATCAGGAGCATTTGTGTACGGTTTTTTTGAGGATGCATGTTCCACTTTTCTTGGGTATATATCAAGGAATAGAATTGCTGGGACATAAGGTAATTCTACTTAACATTTAAAGGAAGTACCGATCTCTTTGCCAAGACTTAAGAATCAACTGTTAATCCTACGAGGGTTCCCTTATATTTGTGATAAGTTGTTTTCCCCTGCTACTTTCAAGATTTTCTTGTTGTCTTTCCATATTCTGACTGTGATGTGCCTCAAGGCAGTGAGTGTAGCTCTTTTTTAAATTTACCTACGTGGGTTGCATTAGCTTCTTGGATGTGTAGACTAGTATTTTCTCATCAGATTTGGAAGTTTTCCACTATTATTTCTTCAAGTGTTGTTTTTTCTGCTCTTTTTTCTCTTCAGCTACTCCCATTATGCATATATTGGTGTGCATAATGCCATCTCATATTTCTCAAACACTCATTCAGTAAATCAAACCATCACACTGTGCACCTTAAAATTTGTATAGTGATGTTTGTCAGTTACTTCTCAATAAAACTGGAAAAAAATTCTAAATTATTTTTAAAAAGCTCTGTTCATTTTTCTTTTTTCTCCCTATTCCTCAGATTGTGTCATCTTTATTGATCTACCTTCAAGTTTTCGGTTTCTTTCTTCCTCCAGATTAAATCTGCTGTTGAGCCCCTCTAGCGAATTTTTCATTTCAATTATACTTTTCAACTCCAAAATTTCCATTTCTTAAAATAATTATTTTTAAAAAATAATTTCCCTTCATTGATATTCTCTATTTGATGATGGATTGTCCTCACGCTTTCCTTTAATTCTCTAGACATAGTTCCCTATAGTTCTTTGCACATATTTATAAGTGCTGCTTTAAAGTCTTTGCCTGATAAATCTGACATTTAGACACCTTCACAGGCAGTTTCTTTTGCTTACCTTTTCCCTGTGTATGGGCCAGACTTTTCTGTTTCTTTGAATGACTCATGATACTTTGTTGAAAACAGAACATTTTAGATAACATATTGAAGCAATTCCAAATACTGACCCCCTCCCTCCCTTTTCTGGAGCTTGTTGTTATTGTTATTTGTTTAGTGACTGGCTAGACAAGTTGAGTAAAGTCTTCTGCAGGGTGCAGCCTCTGATGTTGCTACTCAAGAGGGCCTGAGTACCGTCGCCCTGAGCACCTGGCTGATTTGTATTTATTGGTATCACACCCAGCTGTTAGCCTCCACTAATTGCTAGTTGATTGTTCTCCTATTTTTTGACAATACCCTGGGACACAAATTGCTCCACAGTTTGATCTAAGGTAGGGCTTCTCTGCAGGGGCAGGGTGTTGCCAATCTCTGAAGTGCCCCTCCCAGGGTGAAATCACAGCTCTAGACTGAGAGCTAGGTGGAGAAGGAACCCCATGTTCTTGGCTGCATACTCCCAGAGTATCCATCACACTGATTTGTGATGGAGATAAGGGGCAGCATGAGATGTGTGGGTCATGGCTCATATGCCACAGACTCACTTTTCTTTTTTTTTTTTTAAAGATTTTTATTTATTTATTAGAGAGAGAGAGTACAAGTAGGCAGAGAGGCAGGCAGAGGGAGAGGGAGAAGCAGGCTCCCTACTGAGCAGGGAGCCCGATGCGGGACTCGATCCCAGGACCCTGGGATCATGACCTGAGCCGAAGGCAGCCGCTTAACCGACTGAGCCACCCAGGCGCCCCCACAGACTCACTTTTCTTACCAAGATTTAGTAGATTTTCTTGAATAGGTATTTCTGCATTTGCTACATACCCTTGGGACAATTTCCAGAAACCTTAAATAGTTGTTTTTTTTTTTAAAAAAATAATGTTCACAAATGATTATTTCCCTGGTTAAAGGGTCTGCTGTGCTCCCCATACTGTCATTTTGGAAATTGATGCACAGGACTCAGTACTCTTAAATCACTATATATTTTACTTGCTTAAGTTGCTATATATTCTGCCTCCCTATGGAGGCCTAAAAAGTAAGCTCTAGGGGATGGTAGGCAGGATTTTTGTTTCATTGAGCATTCTATCCTTGAAACCTAAAACACTGCCTAGCACACAGTAGGCCCTTAAAAAATATGGTTGAATGAAGTGCCCGTGACCCACGGCCTATCCTATGTATGCTGTGGCCAATCGGAAACCGCCACAGCTGATGATCCATTTATGGTTGTGACAATTATTAATAACTGCAGTCCTTTACATCCATGTAACATTTTTTTGCAATTCTCTCGGAACCTGATCACAACCCTGGGAAACTGTCACACCCGTGAATGTCATCAGGCCGGTGACTGATGGAGAGAAAAGAATGAGAAGTGCAGCAATGGTACACATATTGCTCGACCCACTGTGCTGGATTCTGCCTGTTCCTTTTCATCTTAAATCTTCTTGGCATCTATAAATAGCTCTGAAGAGCATCTAATTTATCTTGGCTAAAAGAGAGTCCTGCTACAATGAAACTAGCCTGGAATTGGAAAAGAAATCTGTATTTGATTCTGGGCTCCAGCTCTTGCTATCTGTGTGACACTGGGCAAGTTGCTTAACCTCTCTGTTCTTTAGACGTCTTCTCTGGAAAATGTGAGTAACGGTGATAACTGTAATACCTCTTGTTATAGGAGTTCAAATCATCTTCACAAAACACTCTGCACAGTATGAGACACGGCAAGAACAATCAGTAAGTGTTAGACTCTATTATTATTACCTGTTAAATAGTCATCACAGACCTGCCACTTATTGCATGGGGATGATCTGTACATCCAATGGGAGACTAGCTCTGTAGGCAGATTGTTCGTGCGATGCATTGTGCAAAATGGTCTTATGAGAACTGCAGAAGTAAGTCTTCCTGGCTTGCTGGGCTGAGAAAAAGCCCTGGTAGTGTTTGTTTCTGTGCCAGTCCTTCCTTCCACTCCTCCGAGCCTGTGTCCCAACTTATCAACCTTCCGACTAAATGAGGCCCTGCAGGAGAACCTGGGAATCCTGCCTCAAGACCCTCATTTCCCTCAGGCAGGAAATTCCTGGGACAAGGCCAATCATTTTCAACACTGCCTCCCGGCTACCATCTTGTTCAGCAGAGAACCAGGCCAAGGCAAGGTCCAAACTACAAAAAACCCAGGTTAACACAACTTAACACGCCAACAGAAATGAGCAGTGGGAGAAGTTCAGTTACACACCGTCATGGGCTTCCCTATAGAGAAGCTGGTAGTGTTTGCCCTAACGTGTGAGAGTCCGACCCACCGAGACAGCCAGCGTCTGGAGCACAGAGGAAGGGTCCCTGATGGGCAGGGACCCTCTGGATACCAGGGGGTCTTGTCAGGCAGGATGTATCCAAGGGCAAATCCCAACTCTGCCCCTTATTAGCTGTGTGTGAACTGCGACAAGTCACTTTTCTTCTCTCAGCCTCTTCTGACAGTTCCTGCCTCACGGACTTTCTGGATTGTAGGAGCTACTACCAGTAAAACTGCCCAGCACACCGCAGGTTCTTAAAAACTGTTGATCGAGTCTGAGTGTAAACATGCCATCAGTCACGCTCCGGACAGTGAGGGCGACCAGAGCCCCCCGGCCTGAGCGGCAGCAGTCCACACGGTCAGTTGGCCCGGCTGCGAGCTTCCCTGCGGCTAAGGCCCGCAGAGCCCTCGACAGCTCAGGGGGTGTTCATGCTGCCTCGTTGATTTTTCTCCCCTTGACGCCACAGCACAGCGAGGAAGAGCCCTGCTGGGGCATCCTCAGGGTCGCCAGGGGGGCAGGCCTGGATGGGTATCAGAGCAGGCTGCTGGGGTGAATTATTTAGCACCCGTTCTCTGTGGCAGTGGCCCCACTCATCCGGCAGGAGCCACACTCCTTGTCCCGTAAATGGCACACGCCGAGCCTGGCTGGGGGCTGAAGCTGGCAGAGCCTTTACAGGGCTCGACTCAGCCCAGCTGGGGAGGCTGTGCAAGGAAGGGCTGTTCGGAGCCCAGCCACCAAGAAGACACACACACACAGAGTGTTCAGACAGCTGGGAGGAGAGGAGCCCCAGTGCCGGCCACCAGAAACACCAGGAATGGAAGAAGCTTCGAGGCAGCCAGTGGTCGGAGTCAGCTGCCCAGAAAAAACAGGAATGCTTCCTGGAGGGACCCTTTGGCAGAGCCAAATCAGAACCAGCAGGTGCTACCCACAGACCTGCTAGAGGCCCAGTCTTTTGGGATCTCTAAGATGACTGCTATCAGGAAAACCCAGCCATAGGGCCATATGT
Source organism: Neomonachus schauinslandi (assembly GCF_002201575.2). Taxonomy (NCBI): domain Eukaryota; kingdom Metazoa; phylum Chordata; class Mammalia; order Carnivora; family Phocidae; genus Neomonachus; species Neomonachus schauinslandi. Next base: position 183,237,532 of record NC_058403.1, on the reverse strand, counting down.
GGAGAGAAGATTTATGAGCCAGATTTATACGTGACATTTACGACATACACAACTTCTAATATAACCTTCAGGACAAGCTTCAAGGTTATACCAATAGTGTAAAGAAACTGAGTTATAGATGAGGAAACTGAGGCTCCGAGAAATCAAAATAGCCTTTCACTACATGCATTCCTCCAATTTCTGATTCTCTTTCCTTTTTTCTTCTATCCATGGCTGTCCTTTAAATTTTCATTTAGCTTGCTGAGACCAGTCTCCCCATTGCATCCCATTCCATCCTAGGTTTGGGTTGATCCTGACATAAAAGATCTTACTCCAGAATTAAGAGACAAGTTCCTTGTGCTTGTCATGAATACAGCCCCTCTTCATGGCAACACCGATGTGGGAAAGACCGAATACTTTACACAGAGCTAGAGCCGCTTTGCAGGCTATGGAGGTGGTCTAGGATAGATTTGGGTCAGTGTGATGCTCTCCATTTGAAGAAAGAGATGCTCTTCAAATTGAGGAAATGTAGCCACTCTGTAGGACTAGGAGCATTCACAGAATTCTCCTATGGGCCGTGCAATGCCTCAGTGAGTCTATCCTATGGGTTCTACAGAATTCATCCCTCTGCCTTGGCCAAGTTAGTCAACCACGTGATAGGCCTGGGGCTTCGAGACACACCCACCCCTCTAAAAAACAAAAACGAAAACAAAAAAATAAACATGGCATATCTAAGCCCCGACTTCCCAAAGTGGAATCCTGGATTGGCAGCATCAGCATCATCAGATGGAACCCGCTGAACACACAGGTTCTCAGGCCCCACCTGGCTCCACTGAATCTGATGGGGAGCCATCCAGGGTATCTGCATGCAGGGTGAACTGTGAGAAATGGTGGTCTAACGAATCCCCAGCACCTGCAGTGGAAAGCCAACAAGAGGAAGAAGGGGAGAGACAGAATGACCTCGGAGGGGTCCAGGATGGTCGGCTGGCGGTGGAATTTGGCCCACTTAATGTTTTGTTGGGCCTACATCCGAGGTAGGGAAACTGCAAAGAGCCAAACACTATAGATGCTGGGCTCTGCAGGAGATACATTCTCTTACACAACTCCTCAGCCCTGCTCCTGCAGGGATCATCTGTAAACAAGTGGGAGGAGCTTAGTCTAGTAAATCTTTGCACAGGTGCCTGCTGAATCGGGGCTGCAGGGTGTGACTTGCCAACCCCACATCTGCACAACAGCTTCTCCTCACAAAAAAGAAAAGAAAAAGCCTCAGAAGGTCTGGCCATTCTGAGTTCAAGTTCCGGAGACACACTGATTGGGGGACCAGCTGAACGGGGCAGCCTTCTTTAGGCTGGGGACACTCTCTGGTTTTCCACAGTCCCTACCTCTTCTCTCCCAGACACCAGGGCAGAGAGTCAGTTCCCTTTACTATCCTGCTCGTTGTCTCATTTTATCTATTTACACCGACATAAATGTGCATTTGTACATATATGTGTGTACGTGTATGTGTGTACATATGTATATTTACCATTTACCAGCTTTCAGCACGTTTACGCTGTGGAGGTATCTCAGTGATCTCTAACCACGGCAGTGTGAAGCCTGGTTCTGACTCCAAGGATGAGGGCTCCCACCCTTGCTCTGTCCTTGACGCTGTAACTTGAACCTGAGCCTGACCCTCTCAGAGGCATGGCTTCCTCGTGTATCCAGATGCAGAAGCCGCCCCTCCCAGGGTCGCTATGAGAACAACTGAGCCGGACAAGCTGGGACGCCGCACACAGGACGCCTGCGGGCCTGGCCAAGCAGAGGAAACGGTTTTGTTGTGTTTTGTTTTTTCCTCCATTTTTCCTCCATTAAGTATCTAAACCTTACATCAAAATGGGTGCCGTTCCAGGGCACTGGTCCTGTCGTCATCCACCTCACACCCTGAGCCTGAGAGACATCCCTGCCTGCGTATTACTTTGCTCAGATCAGCTGGAGGGTTCTGTGGAAAGCTCAGGATGTCAGGTGTGACTTCTGATCATCTTCTCTTTTCTGCAAGCAGCTCAAGGGATCAGAGGTCTTACAGGGAGCCTTCCACCCTCATCCAGTTATCTTTCCTCTTCTTCCCATTTCACACTGTCCCAAATAAATAAATAATGTGTGCGTAATGATGATCATCTTTTTTTAAAAAAAGGAAAAGGCCGTATTTAAATGTCACCTTCTTAGCGGTCTAGCTGGAACCCTGCATTTTAAGTTACACGAAGCAAACACAGCATTTTGAACTATGCCTCTTTCTCTTTTTTCTTCCTTTTTCCATGAAGGAAATTCCTCCACCAAACCACCTCTGTCTTTCTTCCACTCATACCCTTTCCCCACCAGGTCTCTTCCAGAAAATGTCTCTTGAAAGCACATACATAAATCTTTAACTTATCTGGGTGGTATGTTTCACAGAGAAGCACAAGGATTCTTTGACTGGTTACACAGTTAATTTTCCATTTACATTACAGAGCAACAATTTATTCTACAATAAAACTAGCCAACCCTGGGAGTCCACTTCAGCCAATGCCTTGGCCAGGGGCCAAGATCCCTGGATTCTTTCGCTTTTACCACCCGGACTCCCGCCCTTGCACCGGCCACCAATACTTCCCAGCTGCTTCTCCTGGGGTGTCTTTCCCCTACACCATCTCCTGTGTGTCTAAGACACTGAGCACCAGTCTATGAATGGCGGTCTGTGGCTCCTACTGGCATGAATGGTGGAGCCAAGAACACACCTGGCCATCTGTAAGAGCACAGGCCGACTGAGAGGCTTCTAAAAGGGATGGGAGGCCATGATGAGAGAAGGTTGTCAGAATATTGAGCTCTTACTATGACCCAGTCATCCCAGGAGAGAGAATGATGACCTCCGTTTGCGAGATGAGAAACGTGAGTGATGGAACACAAATGTGGACGTGGGTCTGTCTTGTCCTGAGGTCTGTGGCTTATAGAGGCAGGGATGGACCGAGAGGGTTCAGCTGTGGTGCACATATGAACACAACTCTAAGGACAGGGCTGTCATTCCTTGAGGATGAGCGCTTGTTATTAACTTCTGGGGACAATGGGGAAGAGGGTGTTTCTATGCCGGACCCAGACCAGGGTTTCTTGACCTTGGTATTACAATCTGTGCCAGGTAATTCTTGGCTATGGGGTTCTATGCCACATACTGTAGGGTGTTTATTAGTGCCGCTGGCTTCTATCCACTAGGCCAGTTGCACCCCTTTTCCTAGAAATGCCTGCAGACATGGCCAAACGTCCCCCTGGGGGACAAAAATGCCCCTGCTGGGAACCACTGGTCTAGAAGTAGTTCGTACTTTGCAGTAGGTTATTAACTGCCTCTTTGGGGACCATACAAAGCAGAGGTGAAGAGCATAGATTTTAGCATCAAACATACCTGAGTCAGAATGCTCAGGTCTGTCACTTACCAGCTCTGCAGCCTTGGATGAAGTATTCAAACTCTTTAAGCTTTTCGGTTTAAAATGGGACAGAGAGTATTACGCTTTGAGGATTACAGGAGAAAATGCAGACACAGGCCTTAGCAGAGTGCCTGACACAGAAACAATGTGATATTGGCAGCCACTGTTATTGTGATTAAGAAAAAACAGATGTTAGAAGGTGTCTAACCACCTCGTCTGATAGATAAAACACAACGAGGCTCAGAAATAGGAGGTATTGTTTCTAATTAGGACTTGTTCTACTTCCCCAAGAATACACATTTTTGGCCACCGCTCCCAAAGCCCATGATCATTTCTGCCCCATAAAACTTTATCTTGGTGCCTCCTAGTATATTATTTCTGTACTTCCCATGTCCTTTCATCTCATAACGGCTAGGATTCCAATTTGTGGCACTGGAATTACGGAATGGGACAAGTTGAGTCTCTTAGGTAAGGACCTACCGTCCATTTGGCAGAGTGATGAATCAAAGACAAAAGAAAACAGGAGATAAAGAAGTGTTAACTTGCGTGAAGTCACAGCCGTGGCTCAGAAAGACCCTTCCGGCATTTTTGAAGTCACAGTATTTTGGCCTTGATAGTCTGCTGAAATCAACCCTGGTGGCGAAATACCCCATGTTGTTTGATTTTGCTCAGCGAAAATGTTTGGGCCACCACTTGGTAACCATGGCCAGAAACCCTGGGATCTCAGTTCAAGTGGAAAAACACCATCTCGAGATGCTCCAATTTATATACTCATTTGTGCCTTGTCATTTTAAGGTAAGTTACAAGATGAGCTGGCTGGTGGAGGGAGTCATGTAGTAACTAATGTGGTAATTAGTCTCTCACTTGAAAATGTCTGGGATAATCATCAAGTCATATTTAGAAGGGAGCTCTCCCTGGCTGGAGTTGACATTCAATTACACTGGATTTAGGGGACATGTTCTGGATCTTCTGATGTTGGCCACTAGGTGATGAAAATTAAAGGAAAAACAGTGATAAGCCTAGAGGGAAAAAAGTGAATGGCTGGTTGTGTGTGTGTGTGTGTGTGTGTGTGTGTGTGTATGGGTATGGGGGGGTACAGAATGACAAAGAATGGGTATGGGTAAATTCATATATTCCTTTAAGAAACCACAGTTTAGCATGATCTAGGCTTCATTTGGTCACCAGGATACAGGAAGAATAAGGCACAGTCCTTGACTCAAGTGGATCACAGCTCAAAAGAAACAACTGTATACATAATACACATACATGATTACATTGAGGTTGTCAGTAGACCAAAGGTTCTCAACCAGAGTGTCACGGCATACAACAGTGTACCCTGCGTGCTTAAAGATTGGGCTGTCAAATTTTGATCAATGTGTATGTTATTTTGTAGTCAAAGATAGACACTGTAACATTGATATCCTGCCTAAAGGACGTAGAATTCGGTTATTTAGCCACTTGGTGTCAATGGGGTAAATTAAAAGTAAAAGATACGAAGCATAGGATAGTTTCAAGACCATTTTTCTAAAAGAAAAATTGTATATTCATTGGATAGATGACATTGGAAATTTTTTTTTCAATTTTCCAAAGTTTACTTAAAAAAAAATGGTTTAATTTTATTCCCCTAAAATGATCTGCCAAAAATTCTAGTATTTCCAAGAGTTCCACAACTAAAAGGGTTGGATCGATAGATGAAGAAGGACAGGAGAACCACCCCTTGGGGTATACTATGTTTCTCAGTCTGGAACAAAGTAGGGAAAAATGGATTCGAATTCTTTGTCATCAAGGCTATATAAATGTTAGTGGCCCTCATCTCCTACTGCCCCTCTCCTTTTGGAGCATTCAGAGGACTCAGAAATCTATGCTCCATGGGTCGATTGCAGCTTCTACTTGGAATCCGACTCCATGCTCAGACCAACAGAAGATCTTAAAGCAAAATGAGAACCTCGAAGGGGAGAGATGTGTTCAAGTAGACTTCAGGAGGACTTATTGAGCAATTCAGGGGTTTTGACTCGGTGATAAAACTATTCTCTCAACCAAGCCAATCACTGAACTCCAGGGACGCATGGGGGAGATTCTTCTTTTGGACCAACAGATGATTCCTGAGAGAGTTTCAAATCCAGTATAACCCACAAGCTACACATTCTCTAGCTGAAGGTCCTATGGTTTGAAACCCAAATCTGGCCTCAGAGCTTTCAAGAAAGAGCAGAAAGCACGGGTGAAAGGACCAGGTATGTGAATCGCTGTGTGCTCTCCGTTGGCCAATAACGCAGGTATTTTGGCAAAGATGACTTTCTCCCTTTTTAAAAGACTGTTTGCTGAGACTTTTCCTGTCAGTCTGGTCTCTCCTGAATATCACTAAAGACCAAATCCCTCCTGTGTACACCCCTCTCCCTTGGAAAACCTCACTGCTGTAGTCATTTTAAAACTTTATCCCAGGGATCTTGGTGATCATGTCAGGTAACCCTCACCCCACCCGTAGCCCCACCCCCACCTTTGGACATTAGAATAAAAGTCTCTTTTCTTTTTGATCTTCTAGTTTCTCCACGTGATAAGGCCTGTGGTCTCAGCTCAGTTATACCAGTGGTTTTAAAGTTTTCACGTGCAACGGAATCACATGGAGGGCTTGTTATAGAGAGATCTGGGGACCCCAGCCCCAGACTTTCCGCTTGTCAGTGGGTCTGGGATGGGTGGAGGCTGAGAATCTCCGTTTCTGACATGTTTCCCTGTGATGGCAAGGCTAATGCTGCTAATCTGTGGACCACACAGTGAGGACCATTGAATTAGATGCTTAAACTTGAGAGGTAGAGAGCTGGATCCAGTTCACAGCTAAAGGTCTTACTCACCCATGCTACGCCCCTACCTTTGTTTCAGTAAAGTCTCTGGTAAAAAATGGTTCTTGAAGTTCTCAGGTTTTCCTGCCCCCTAATACAGGGAGGAATCCCAGAGAAGGAGGGGGCAGGATCTACCCACAGGGTTCATTGCCGGGTTTACCAATACTTATTCACAGGAAGGTCTTCGTGGGTCAATCTGAAGTCCATTTTTCAAAACTCATATATTTGGGATCACATACTCGAACATCTCATTTTGTAGGTGAAAACCCTGAAACCAAAACAGATCATGTGACTTGTCCAAAGCCACCAGGCCAGCTAGCTGTAGCTAGCAGGGCTGCCCCTAGAATGAACTTAGGCCTCTTGATTGGTCAGGTTCCAGTACAGAATTCTTCTCCAGAAGGCCAGGCTCCCTGATCAGGTGGTAACACTTTAATGATCTATATAATGTTTCTTTTTCCTCATTTGAACAGAAAGCTCCCAAAATACAGTTTAATAATTGCAGCCATCACTATGCATGCATTTTAATGTGCAAGGAAGATCGAAGTGAACTTCTTTTTGAGGCAGCACATCCTATTTATATTACCTTGCCATGTATTTATAGGCTACAGATTACCTTTAAGCACTCTGATTTTAAAAGAGTAACACTCTAAAATGACTATTATTCTCAAGGGATAAAGACATTTTGCCATCCTTTTGTCTTGCATCATATATAACCTCCTGAATGGTAGGTGGATTCTTTTGATTCCATTGTTTAGCTTTGCAAAATTTTGCAGCAATTAGGAGCCAGGCACAAAGTTTTTTCCCTAACTTAATACGACACCATTTCAAAGGAAGGAATGCCTAGACTCAAGTGTTGTAGGTCATAATTTAAGTGACCCGGGCCCTAACCATGACATAGGATAGAACACAGTTTCTTCAGCCATAGGATGAGATACAAAGACTATCACCAGAGATAGGCCTTCGGGTGTGGGATACTACTGAGCTGACAACTCAAATTGATTTTTATTGAAGAAAATTAATTCAATTAGGAATTACAGCATGGAATTTCATTTTCTAATGGGCCTGAAACACAAGTCGCTGTGTAAAATAATTTTGAGATCAAAGTGACTTTGGGTCTGGACTGCTTTTCACCAGCTTCTCACCAGCTGAGAAATCAGCCATTCATTCTTTAGATGGGTCAGGAAGACTGATGGGCCCTCCCCTGGTCTGCACACCCCAATCCATAAAACTTTAAAGTCCATCCTCTGTCCAACTTATGTAACTGAAATTTTACTTGCTGGATATTTGTGCAACAGAAAGCTGAGCACTTAGTACTTCTTTTTTTAAAAAGGCAGCCCACCATCTCACCAGATAAAAACTAAAATGCACATTAGAAATAATTCACTTAACATCAGTTAATTTTCCTGAGTCATTCCCACTAACTTCTTGCTAATGATCTGTCTTGGCAGAAACCTGCTTCACCTAACTCCTCCTCTGTCTTCCTTACTCATTTCAAGGAAAGCACTTAATAATGGGCAAATGGCAACTAATTAGGGGGAAAAAAAACCCTTCTAGTCAACGCCAAAGGGAAATTGCCTCTCTTCCCCCAATAACTTCCCAATCAGAAAGGACCAAGGAGAGGTACTTAATGTGCAGCAGCCTGTGGGTGTGGGGACAGGCACAAAGTCAGTCAGTTGCAGGCTAATAATTAAAGTCCGCCACATGAAGAGCAAAAGGTCAACCTCTCTAGCTATCAGGCAGGTGGTGACTTGAACCACAGATCAATCACCATTCACATCAAAGGAGTGAGAGGTAAAGCCAATGAGACAAATCCAGCTGGAAAACTGTGTCCCTTCATTTGATAATGTGTCACCCCCTTTTTAAAAGACACCCCCCCACACTACTCCTTTTTGCAAAATGTGGCAAATCTTTTATCCTGATGGACTCTCTTTAGGAAACAGAATTAAACAATAACAGTAGATGCCATAGAAACCATGATCACACACTACCTTGGCTGGTATCAGGACTTAAGGGAAGCTGAAAAATAGGTCGAGAATTTAACCCTTAAAGGAAATTCTTTATTGATTCCTTACCCAAAGCTGTAATTTAAAACTGTGACTTAAAGTAAACTCCTTTGATATACAAATTTATCAGACATTTCCTCAATAGGATTTACTACCTTAACACTCTGACAATCTTTCCCCTTTCCATAAAGAAAAATATATACATTAACAACCTAAGGGAAAAAAAAAATTGCAGCTGTATGAACTGTAGTACCAGTCATAGTCTTGTCAAATGGAGACAGCGTGAAAGATTATTACTTGTCAATAAACCACACAACCAACCTTTTGTAACTAACAAGGCTCAACCCCTAAATGGAAAGAAGCTACACGGTAAATGCCTTGAGGACTCCACAGCCCTTTTCCTTGAGCCCTACAGCTCATCGGTTCTGTTGCACATCCAACATATCCCATTGTCCAGGTCTGAATCCCTCCCACTTTTCGAGGGGGTATTTTTCTGCTTGCTGTCTCGTACTGCAAGGCTGTTCCAACCACCCACACTATAATGGATGCTTCTTCATGGAGACTCTTCTGCAGAACACACAATGGGTAGCAAAGCACTCTGTGCAGAAGAGATTGTCTCTAGGATGCATTACTTGGGTAGCTTATCAGTTTCTAAATTGCTTTTACATGGAGGAGCTTCAATCCAAACCTCCCCAACACTTGGTGCGATGGGGTCTTTTTCCACCAATTTTCGTGAACAGAAAACAGAAGCTGAATGACCTGCTCAAGGCCTGAAAACTCTTAAGGAGCAGAGGTAGAAGGGAACTCAGAATTTCAGAAGCCATCACCGCTCTCCTTCCCTCGATCACCAAAGGAAACGCTGATTTTCGCTCTTAACCATAGCATTACCCACCAGCAGGTTTTATGGAAGGCTCTGAGAGCCAGGCCATTCCTGGGTCTGCATTACAAGTTCTCCTTGCGCAGCTATATCCTCATGGGGCTATAGTGGGTTTCTCACCTATTGGTATTTTCCAACATTGGCAAATGTCCCTGTGAGAGAGGGAGGAGTGGACCACACTGGGAACCACTGGACTATAGAGAGGCCAAGTTTACCTTGCCTATGGGCGGACGTATGACCCCAATCAATCAACCAGAGCATCCCATGCCACTCTCCCCTGCCCTTGATTAGTCCAGGAGTGTGTCTGTCAAGAAGACAGGGCCAATCAATATTTTTTTTCATGAGGAGGGCACCGATAAGGACACTGGAAGTGTGAGTAAGCCTTGCTCCTGAGATCCTGGCACTCTTAGGTCGGGAACTGCAAACGGTCTTCGTTGGCGAAGGGTGGAGAGAGCATGCCTGGAAATGAAGCCAATACAAAGCGGTACAGACGCAGGAGAAGAGAGAGAGTCCCTATGACACTGTGCAAGCACACACCCCCAGCAGTGCCTGAAATTAGGGCCACCCCTCTGAATTCCCATGAGCCAATAAAGTCCCTTTTGGCTTAAACTGCTTTGAGTTGAAATTCGGAAACTGGCAACCCTGGGAGGCCTCCTTTACTGCAGTGTGTGAAGCCCAACGTGGGCTTCCCATCCAGCAAGAAGTGCAAACCAAACTCCTCTTCTGGGCCAGCAAGGCCTTATGTGCTCTGGCATCTCCCCTCCTCCCTGCTCACCCATCCTGGCTCCAGCCCCTAGGTCCTCCCCCTTGCTGTCCCTCGACACTCCAGGCATGCTCTGTATGTGCTGGGCCCTCTGCCTGGGACACGCCCCCAGTCCCGGCACGCCTTACGTCCTCCAAGGCTGGCATTCAGCAAATGCCAGGCCCTGTTCCAGGCTCTGGAGGGAGCGCAGTAGTCACAAGCCACTCTTTAGCATTTCTGTTGAGAGGCAGACAGTCCATTTCGCACATAAGGGCAAGAACTCCGGTGAGGGGTCAGAGATCAGGGAACTGCTCGCATCTGGGTGTCTGTTCCTCACTGCTGCGCCTCCCGATCTGCAAGTCTGAAGCTTTCAATTTCCCAGTCTGAGTCTGGGCCCCTTCACCCATATCGGGTTTGCCTTTGAGCATAGCAGCCCAGTTACATCTGGTGACTTAAGCTAATAACATTTCACATCTTGAATTCTAGTTTGTCCGATACACCACAAATATTTACTGAGCTCCTAATACATGCCAGGCCCTGTTCCAGGCTCTGGGGACTCATCAGTGTGTACAACAGACCCATCCCCCTGCTCTGATGAACCACCCAAGGATGGGGTCTCTTACCACTTGAGACGCAGATAAGATTTATTGCTTTTCTGGTCAGACAATCCTATGGGTGAATTCACATTTTAATGCAACACACTGGAGACATTATAACAAAGTGTTTAAGAATGTGTATGAATCAACCCAAGATGGTCTTAAAAAAAAAAAAAAAAAGTAATGGGTATAGCCTATACCTATGCCGACAGCCTTCCCTCATCTCTAATATATAACTCTTTTCTTTGGGCTCTGATAGCCCTCATTCAGGCCTTGGCTCCACCACTGGTCTCGTGACCTTGACTAGGTCAGTTAACTACTCCAAGCTTCTGCCTCCTCCTCTGTAAAATGAGGGTCACAACAGTTTCCTGTCTTGTAAGGCTGTTCGAAGGATTCAATGACGTGCTTCAAATAGGACACTCAACAAAATGATAAAAGAGGAGGCATTCAGCATAGGGAGGGACTCTGAAGCAAAAAGCCTATGAAAATGACTTCCCTCACCAGCTTTCTCTTTCAGGAAAGTTCATACTTGGTCCCCACTGACTGTGCCCAGACAGGTCCACCACATGCTAGAAGGACCAATGGAAGCGTGCCCCCTCCCCACCCACTGGTTGACTGGTTGGAGAACACTGAGCGGGAGGTTGTAACTCCTTCAGCTGACATGAGCGCCGGAGTGGTGGGCATGATCCTGCATCATCCCAGTGTTGATCCTTTACCTCTAAGAAGTGGTTTCCTCCATGGCAGGATTGGTCTATTTGCTGGTCAACAGCACTTCTGCTCTGGTTTCCAATACACGAGTGGATGAGCTCTCCCTGGTGTTTCCATGATCCCTTTCTTGGCGAGCCAGGAGGCAAGATGCACAACAGCATGAGAGCAGTCAGGGAGCTTATGATCAAGACTTGGCAGTGTATCTCTTCAAGTCTTTGTCCTCCTCTGAGCCTTGGTTTCCTGAGGGGCAAATCCTAAGTGGATTAGATCGGGGTCAACAAACCTGCTCTGTAGAGGGTCAGAGAGTCAAGCTTTTAGGCTTTGAGGGCATGTAGCTCATATCATCTCTGTCACAACTATTCAGCTCTGCCCTTGCAGTAGGAGAACAGCCATAGAGAAATAGAGAAAACATAAATGAATGGGCCTGAATGTGTTCCACCAAAACAAGGTACAGAAAAGACTGCAGGCTGGATGTGGCTAGAGGGCCAGACTTTGCCGACCCCCAATTTGATGATCTTTTCTTGGTACCTTCCAGTTGTGAATGTCCATGATTTAGTGATTTGAGATTCACCTCTTGTCTGGCTTTACAGGATGTCTCAAAGGCTAGAAAGTTCTAGGTTAGAATTAAAGGTTTAAGAAATAGTAACAACAACTAGCACTGATGAAGTGATTGCTATGTACCAAGTATTATCCTAGTGGTTTTACATGCATTATCTCATCTTGTCCTCAGAGCAATTTGTTGGGGTACATCCCATAATGAATCCATTGTACAGGCAGAGAAAAGACTCAGGCCGAGTAAGTGACCCACTCGACATCACCAAAGTGGCAAGTGGCAGAGCTGGGAGGTGGACTACTGTCTGACTCCAACGTCCTTGTTAAAAACTAGCCAACTATGGGATCATTGCAAAGTCGTTCAGAGACCTACTCCTGCTGGGCGCCCCACCCCCTACCCTGGGTATTGTTCCATGAACCCTCCAGAAGTTCACGTGAGAAACCCTGTTCTTGCACGCCACATAAATTAAAAGGTTGGCCTAAAAATAACACAAGAGTTCACTACTCTAGATGATGAATTGCTTTTTAATGCATAATAATTGACTCCTTGACCAGCTCAAGACCTTACAGCGGCTGGAATACCTACAGCATGCCTTATTTGGAAGGTGACCGGCCACAGGAGGAGAGTGCTGGGTCTGCTGAGGCAATCTGCACTCTCTCACCCAGCTTCACACAGCCCCATTTAAAGAATCTTTTCCACTAAGAAGAAGGCGGCGGGGGGGGGGGGGGGGAAAGAAGAGCCAAGGGTCTACATCTTACCATGGTTTATCATAATTAAACTAATCATAAACAAAACGCTCAAGAGACAGTGGCCTTGGAAAAAAATCAAAGGGCAGCTTGGAATGTGCCTGGACCTGCTGGCTGATCGCCCGAGAGGCGTTTCAAGGTAGGGCGCCTGCTATGCTCCATCCCCGCCTGTGCACTCACTGTCTTCAACCTCAACCAAGTCTCCTCTAGCAACTGTCTCTCTGGGCCCCTCAGAGAGATGGAAGTCTGTAATAATAGAGGTGTCGGTTTCGGCTTGGCCCCGGTTCCCTCCACTCTTTGGTGGTAGACGACTGCACTCTCCAGAGAGTTTTAGTGTCCGCAGCAGGCAGTGAAAATGTTAATGCAACAATTCAATAAATATTTAATGGCTCTTTCCTTAGCTTGCTGATGCGATCAAGCAGGAGCCTCATTACTAAAACCTACTTTCGTCTCCTCTTTTATTTATGAGCTTTATTCCTTTCCATTATCACACAGAGCCCAGTTTAGACAAACCAAAGTCCCGAATACAGTAGAAAGAGGAACACACAATTCTATACCAGGCCATTAAACCTCAGTGCAAGTCATCTCCTGGCAAGAAGCTTTGCGCCCGGCCCCCAACTTGACAGACAAGACTGAGCTAGACGAGAAGCCACCTCAGGAACATGGATCCGCTATTTTTATGGTGATGGGAGTATTCAGAGAGAGGTGAACAAAAAGACGGGGCTCCTGAATCCATTTCTCACCTCCTCACTAGCCAGGGCTCGTTGTTTATTATTATAGTAGATTGTGTTACATCTTGGACCAATAATAATCTGTTTCAGTGGATTTCCTTCTTCCCACCCACATGATCCTACTCATTGAGTCCAGCTCAAATGTCCCCACCTCTTGAAAGCTTTGCCCATTTCTCCCCCCAAGTCAAGATTAATCATTCCCACTGTGGTAATCCCATGATCTTTGTTGAAAACGCTCTTACAGCTTTTAGCTTACAGGGTGACTTAAGAAATACAGTCAAAAGTAGTAGAGTTGAAAGTGAAGACTCAAGTTCAAATGCCTGGGTTTGCCACATACGGCCCTGTGGTCTTGAACAAGTTACTTACCCTCTCAACACTGTATTGACTTGTCTTTAACATGGTGATGATGATGGTACCCCAAAGGGCTACTATGGGATTACGGGAATTAAATGATTTGGTACTTAGCAAGCACTCAAATGTTCTAATAGCTGAACATTTGTATCTATATCTGCATGTATACATTACTCAGATATACACACATACAGACATACATATGGGTATGAGGTTTCAGATTCCATCCACAAACACGGAATATGGAGAAGTATGTTGTATACATAGTAAGCAAAAGGAACCTGAGGTCTCATACCCACCTTTCCCCAGCTTCCCGTTCAGGATAAGAAGTTGTGAGCCTGGTTGGCTAAATGCCAGGCCATAGTAGTGTGTAGAGTCACTTTAGAAGTCCACATGCCCAGGCACTGTTTCCTTGCTCCTGTGTCCTTGCTTTCATGCAGCTTGGTAGGTAAGTGCGCTTACGACAAGGCCTGTCAGCTTCCTCTCTGCATGCCCGAGCTTGATAGTCACTGTATTTGCTCCCTGTTCTATGTGACTGCTGAAAAGGTTTGGTAGGATTCTCAAGATGTGCATTAATGTTTAGGGGGAAGTAGGAGGTGTCATTGAGGCTTTAACTGCAGCCATGTGCCATGGTCCACTCTTCACTGGGCTCTCCACCGACCACTGAAGGATGATGGTCATCATCCTTCCTTATAGGTACTTTGGGAACGTCTTTGGAAGGATCAAGGATACAGATCACTCATCATCTCATTCCTTATGTTATGCATGTGAACCTCCCCATAATGCTTAAGGGTAGACTTAGGGAGAGGGACAGAAGACTAGAATTGGGCAGACCTGGTCAGATCCTGCTACCTCATGGCCTTGGGGAAGATGGCACTCTCTCCAAGGCTCACCTTCTGCCCTTGGTCCACATGGCAGAAAACTCTAGCTGCTGATCCTAACATTTCTCCTGCCCCCCTCAGGAGTTAGGATTCCAACTGTTCTCTAAGCACACTAACAGGTGGAGTAGACAACCTCTTCTGCAGAGGTGTGTGATCATGTGACCATGGCCTGCCAATGAGACAGTGGTAGGATTGGGGGGCACTTTGAGAGGTCTCCTTAAAAAAGAGGAGCTATGCGCTTCTTTCCCCCTTTATTCTTGCTTACTGAAATGCAAATGTGATGGCAGGAGCAGGTACCGGGGGTGATTCTGGCAACAGAAGCCTTATGCTGAGATTGGCAGGGCAGAAAAAATAAACCTAGGTCACTATGACACCTCTAAACTTCTTTTACAGGGAGAGAAATAAATGCCTAACACATTTATGTCAATGTTGAGTTTTTCCCTGTCCTATTCGGCCCAACGTAAGCATTACTGATACATACAGCTCAGCAACAATGTAAATAAAACTATGGCCTCCAGGCCAAATCCAACCCACCACCTGGCCCATGAGTGAAAGGTGATTTTCTGTGATAAACGTTTGCCATCAATTTCCCAACAGGGAACAGTAATGCCAATCTCCACCTCCTCAAAAAAGAATTTCATTCTTCTCATTAGCAGAGCTGTATTATGAAAATGTTATGCTCAATTATTATCATTACATTGGGAATTCTGTCAATAAAAATTGTGTGGGAATCTGTCCTATCATTATGTAAGTACCTACATAGTGTCCACAACTTTGCCTCTTTACTTGCAAAGCCTAAAATATTTAACGTCTGGCCCTTTACCAAAAAAAAAAAAAAAAAAAAAAAAAAGTCTGTGGACCCATGACAGAGACCCATGGCACTGCTGGTCATCTAAAAAAGGCATAAAAAATGACAACTGTTATTATAACTAAATCTCCAAAGGAAGTTGGCATAGCAGTTGCTCAATTATTTGCCCATTTTTGTGAGAGATTATCATCCTCTAGAAAAATATGGCTTAATTCTTTGTTGACTTTAACAGATAAGAAATCTTCCAGAGTCAACCTCACCCTTCCCAAACAGCCCCACTCTCTTTCCCACTTCTTGGTCACCAGGCAATACAAAATAAACACAAGAGCATAACAATGTATTGTTTCCTATGCCTCCCTCCCCACTCTACCTGTCACAGACATATTTGAAGGCCACCAATCATAAAAAGGGACAAAATGAACAAGACAAAGGGACAAGACAAGCCTAGTTTCATTGAGATCTCATCTCTCTGAATGTTTTGGTAAACTATGCTTAATATCCATCTTATATTTCCCCAGCGAATTCCGGATTTGACATGTGTAATCTGGCACAAATTAATAGAACCCCAGGCAAAGCCGCAAATGGGATTCTACCAGTCACCGTATGGTAGTAATGCTTCATCCATGACCAAACTCAGTTCAGGGATCTAGGAAAGAATCTCTCATGCATATAATACCAGGAACAGCTGAAGCATGAGTTCCAACCTTCTCCCAAGAAAAGGAAAATTATATGGCTGAGTTAAACCAGCAGCTCCCAACCTTTGTCAGCAATGGTGCTAAGTTTTTGGCTCATGCCCACATCACACTACCAGTCTGTGCCAACTCCTTCCTCCACCCTTCTGCCCCCAACCTTCAGTCGGACACGCTCTAATCTATAAGACAGTTGGGTTGTTCCAAATGCCAGGCTTGGGATTATGAAATGGGTGTGTAGGATTACTTCAGTGGGGGCCTCAGATGGAGAAGGAAAGGGACATCTGTGGCCCATATCATCTCTCCTTAAGGCAGTCAGGGAAGAAGGGGTAGACTTCCCACTGGCAGTGGGGGCCCGAGTAAATAAGTGGGGTGGCACTGAGAGAGATGCCAGGATGTGGAGCTGTGTCCCTGGCTGGGTGTTGACTACTTTGAAATGACCACACCTGGTCCCAGCCCACTGGAAGGCAGGCCAAGAGAAGAGTATTCTGCAAAGTGTGGTGGTTCAAAAAGATTTCAACAATCGTGGAAATGTCGGCTTGGCCAACAGTTTCGGAACGTGGTGGGCAGGAATGAAGGAGAATGATTCCTTCAAAGCAGCCGTGCCCCTTGGTTATGAGATGCTCTCTGTGTTGCAGAGCACCTGAAACAGGCTATATGGGGAAAAAAGAGTTCTTGACTCAACGTATCGTGGATTTTGTTCCAGCATTGTATATTCCCCAAAAGATATGTACTAGAGTGACCAAAATAGTACTCTTTGTAATAGCCTCTAACTAGATATTAACCAAACACCCACCAACAATTGAACGGATACATTGTGGTCTATTTAAGAACGGTATACTAAACAATTAAAGTTAATGGTCTGCAACTATATACAACAAAATGATTGAATCTCACAAACGAAACATTGAGTGAAAGCCAGATTCAAAAGAGTACCTCTTGTATGGTTCCATTTAAGATATAAAAACAGGAAGAATCTATGATGCTAGAAGGAAGGAAGGATAATGGTTAGTATAGAAAACCCAAAGAGGGTGCACAGAAGAGGCTCTGGGTGACATCTGATTCTTGATCTGTGTGCTGGTGACATGGGTGTGGTCAGTTTATAAAATCTCCCTGAGCTGAACATTTATGTTCACTTTCCTTGATTATATTATATTTCCGTGAAAAGATCTGAAAAATAAAAGGAGGCCTTTGAGAGGTCCAGAACCATCCACTAGTTGTAAGAGGAACCTGGATATTTTGTGTGATGAAGCAGTCCCTATCACTTCATTTGACAAGAAATTTCAAGGAGAAAGAACATGGTTTAGTGCGGTAGGAGCAGCAACAATAGTAAAAACATGCCATTAGAGTAACAGGCTAATACTTAGTACTGACCTGTGCTAAGCACACTACAAGAATGATCTCATTTAACCTTTATAATCATCCTATGAAGTATGTACAATTACATCCCATTTAATAGTTGAGGGGACTGAGCTTTTGAGGGTAAAGAAATGGGCCCTGTGTCCCAGTGTAACCATTCTAACTGCTGCCCCATGTAGCTGTGGTGGGCAGAGCTCTTGGCAAAGCAAGGACTAGATGCAGGTCTCCTGATCCTTGAGTCAAATGTCCTTGTGTGAGATTGAAAAATGACCCCCCCAAAGATATGTCCTTGTCCTAAATCCTGGAACCTGCGAACGTCATCTTTGAGAAAAGGGTCCCTGCAGATATAACTAAAATTACGGATTCTGAAATGAGATTATTCTGGATTACCTGGGTGAGCCTAAATGTCATTGTAAATGACCTTATAAAAGAAAGGCAGAGGGAGATTTAATAGCCACACAGAGAGAAGGCGGCCATGTGAAGAAGAGGCAGATACTGGGAGTGATACACTCACAAACCAAGAAACACCAAGGATTGCCAGCAGGCACCAATATCTGGAAGAGGCAAGGAATGGATTCTCTCCCAGAGCTTCTGGAGGGAGTATGGCCCTGGTGACACCATGATTTTCAAACCTCTGGCCTCCAAAACTATGGAAGAATACAGTTCTGTTGCTCTGTTGTACCAAGTTTATGACACTTGGATATAGCAGCCCTAGGAAACTAATATATCCCCCACTTCCTAAGCATCATATGACATCATCTAAAGAAGAGTGTTCTACAAGATGGCAACAGGTGTCCCTGAAAAGCATCCTGGGATCACAAAGATTTGGGAAACAATGTTAGATAGGTTTCTTTATAGTTGAACTTCTCAGGACCTTGACCATGTTTACTCTGCCTTATGTGTGTTTCAGAAGGGATATGGTAAATGCAAAATTTCCCAAACTTAACTGGAAGATCCCACCAAACATTCCTAGGAGGTGCTATAGTGCTCCATGTTGAATGCACTGATGAGACCCATGAGGAAAACAAAGGCCTAAAAAGTTAAGGGTTATTACTTTGCCAAGCTCCTGATTATTTTTCTAAAGCCCCCAAAACACGGTTTAGTAGTTATCAGGTCAAGAGTTGGACTGGATAATCTCCTTAGGCCCTTCCAAATCTAACAATCTCATTCTTTATGGACAAGACCAAAGACGATTCCTGTCCACAGCAGACACTGCTCATCAATCACAGTGCTGCTCCCTGAGCTCTGAAAGGGCCCTTTAGTGCTTCCAACCAGAGCTCCAAGCAAATAAACCTTCTGCACTTTTCCTGTTCTAGTGACTGGATGAATAGTCTAAATAAGCTGGGGCCTGTAGGTTTTCAGAAATGCCAGTATCATTCTCTTCCTACCTAGGGAAGAACATCCTCTTCCTCACCAATACTTGCTTTCACTCTTTTCTAGAATATACAATCCTTTGTTCTGATTTTTAAATGAGCACTCCAGTAATGATGTTGGGTGAGAGTCTTTGGGAGCAGGGAGGGGAGGAAGTCTCAGGCACTAGACATCCAGTCCACCTTTGTTCTCTGGGCAAGATTTTCTCCAAGAGATTAAAATATATATAGGGGGTGCCTGGGTGGCTCAGTAGTTAAGAGTCTGCCTTCGGCTCAGGTCATGATCCCAGGGTCCTGGGATCGAGCCCCGCATCAGGCTCCCTGCTCAGTGGGAAGCCTGCTTCTCCCTCTCCCTCTGCCCCTGCTCGTGTTCCCTCTCTTGCTGTCTCTCTCTCTCTCAAATAAAAAAAAAAATAAATAAATAAAATAAAATATATATACATGTTTACTGCCCTGTGAGTTGCAAAGCCATTTGTGGGACTTTCAGTGAATCTTAAAAATCTTTGCATCTCGGGATGCCTGGGTGGCCCAGTCGGTTAAGCGTCTGCCTTTGGCTCCGGTCTTGATCTCAGGGTCCTGGGATTGAGCCCCACATGGGACTCCCTGCTCAGCGGGGAGTCTGCTTCTCCCTCTCCCTCTCCTCTGTGCTCTTTCTCTCACTCTCAAATAAATAAATAAAATCTTTAAAAAGAAAAAAAAATCTTTGCATCTCAAGTAATGTTCCCAGGGCAGCGGCTGATCTGGTAAGATTTCCTCAGCAGGAGAGCTCAAAGGCTCGGGGTCTTCAAAGAAAACCATTAGCTCTGGGGACAATTTTTAAAAGGTGATAAAACACTAATGCCTCATTCCTACTGTGATAACACCTTCCTCCAAAGAGTTTATAGACCTCTACAAGGGGCAGCTATCACTGACCTTGTTTTATAATTAAACAAAACAAAACAAACTTGAGGGTCAGAAACATGAAATATGTGGATTTAGTGGGGTCACGAAGCACATTAGTTTTCCTATCACCAAGGAAGAGGGAGATGAGAGAAGGAGAAGAGTAATAAAACAGAACTTTAAAACTGTTTATTAACTAACAATTTTCTCGCAGTTGCTGTATCAGACACTGAGTTAGGTGGCAGTCATTCAATTTAGTGCACCCCACTGGTGGCAGGTCTGTGTATGGAATATGGGAACTGAATGACACACTCCCTGCCCTTCAGGAGAGAGAGGAAGACAGTTATCACGTCGAAAAACACTTCTATCTTGAGAAGTGCTTTGAGCAAAAATTCATAAGGTAATGTGGCAAAAACAGAGTGTCTGTGTGTTGGGGAGTTGGGGGATGGTAGTGAAGCCAACCCAGGTAGGGAGTCCTCTTGGTAGAATGACCTTTAAGCTAAGAAGGCCAGTGATGAGAAGCTGCCAGCCAGGCGAAGTTCTAGAGCATTCTGAGCAAAAAGGAACAGCAGGTACAAAGGCCCTGAGGCAGGCAGGGGCTTGGGAGGTTAAAGGGCTGGTATGACTGGAGCACAGGTACTAGTGGTTGGGAGATGTCCTTACAGAGAAAGGTTTGTGCTGGTGTTGTTGGGGTGGGAGTGGGGGGGTCTCGCAGGTCATGGTAATGTGTTTACAGTTTGTCCTTACCGTCATGGGAAGCTATTAGAAAGTGCTAATAAGGGAGTGAGAGAATCTGATTTAAGCTTTAGAAACACTAGGTATTTGGGAAGGTGACTGAGTAATCAAAGTAAGGCATGATGGTGGCATTCGGAAGTCATGCCTGCAGACACACTGAGCAGTGGTCCCCTTTGGGATATATATCTTTTCTATCAGATTTTTTAGGGAGGTGTAATTTACATACAGCAAAATGTGTATTTTACATGGAAGACTGATCAATTTTGACAACTGCCTATCCCCATGAAACCCATACTCGATATAAGGCCCTTCAGAACCCCATGAAGTTACCTGAAACCCCTCTCTAAGCAGTCTGCCCTCTTCCTTCCCCGTGTCCCAAATGGAATATATTTTTGAGGTTGAGCTGCAAGGACTTATTCCCACTGGACTGGACAAGGGAGTGTGTGGAAAAGAGAAAGATGCCCAACGTTTGTAGCTCAGCAACTAGATGGCTGGCGGGGGGGGGGGGGGCCCATTTGCTGACCTGGTAAAGGCTCAGGCTGAGGAATAAATCTAGGGTTGTGCTTTGACACATGACGTTTGAGAAGCCTGTTTCATATCTAATAAAGACACTAAGAAGAGACGTGTGTACATAAGTCTGGAGCTCAGGAGAGAGGTCCAGGCTGAACACGTCAATTTGGGAGTCATCAGTATGTGATGACATGCAGCCAAGGACGGATGTCGGCAAGCGAGCAAACAAAAATGAACAACAGAAGAACACAGAGAGAGGGGAGAAGAGCAGTCCAACTTAGGAAAAACTAGCGGAGGAGAACAAGGAAAGGAAAATATGGCAAATGGGACATATAGAAGGTTAGAGAGAGAGAGAGAGAGAAGAAAGCCAGAAGGAGAGAATGGTGCTCCCAGAGGGCTCAGATGAATGTTTCCAACAGGTGGAAGGCAATCTCTTAATTTACGTAACTTTATTTAAAACTCTGTGGGGTAGGTACCATTATTATTCCCCTTTCAGAGAGAAGGGAAAATGGAGGTTGTGAGATGTGAGTGACTTGTCTAAAGGCACACTGCTAGTAAGTAGTAGCTGCCATCTTGAAGCCTGGCAGCTCCGCCCCATCTGTGTTGTGCAGCACGGTGATGGGTGATGCGGCAAAGGGGTTCTGGGACCCCATTAACAGGGAACATGCAAAGCCAAACAGGGCTCAGAGCCTTTAATGTACTAGCATGAACTGTGATTCCTCAACAAAAGACGCAGGATGTCACATTTTGCAAATATACATGGAACCATTTTTTGCTTTCTTGTTTCGAAGAGCAATTTGCCAATGGGTGCTCCCTGGAACACAGACTGAGAACCACTGCTTGCCTGAAGGCAACATAAGCGCACCTTCAGAATGTGTTTAAACAAAGCCCAAAGTGCTTCCACAGTCTTTATGTCACTTGTACCCAAAGGAGAAAGGGTTGACATGAGCATTCCACTGTACAGATAATGGAGGCAAAGCTCATGAGGTTAAGTGGTTTGTCCTATATCACAATCTTGCAGCAATTAAGCAAGATAAATCAGCACCCGTCCGCGTGCCCAGAGGCAAGGCAAATCAGGTCAGGCCAAGGGGGAATCAGGCAAGAGGTCTAAATGAAACTCCTCATCTCTGCCTCTCTTCTTCTCAATATTTCCTTTGCATTTGTTTTCCACAGGACTCTACCCAGATTGGGGGCAGTTTATACAGAAGACTGAGAAAAAAGAGGGGCTTCAGGTGGGCTCAGGTTATGGGCATCAGGAAAAGGCTTCCACCTCCTTGGGCATAGGACCCATGAGGGGTCATGTGGGAGGACTCTGTGGAAGTGTACAGCGAAGACAGGAAGTGGCCCTGGGAATTGTGAAAGGGCCTGTGAAGGGGACAGAGCTGCCTTAAAGATTCCAAAAGCTGGGGGGACTGAGAAGCACCTCACAAATGAATTAATCTGATCTTGACTTATCTTGGCTTGGCAGTTAGAGAACTCAGGGCAAAGTAGCTGGACAATCCTTAAGTATTAACATTAATGCCTACGCCCCTATTCAGTCCTTCCTAAATTCGGCCAGAGCAAACTGCATAAAAGGGGTCCCTGTGGACTAGCGTCTCCTAGATGCCAGTATCATAGGAAGACAGAGTTGGGGGGAAGGGCCACTAGGTCCAACTTGTAGAGAGAAGGCCTCCCAACCACCAAGAGCATCAGCTTGAGCACAGGGACAGAAGAGTTGGAGAGTTACAGGTCCAGGTCCCCTGCATGGCCACTTAGTAGCTACGTGACCCCAGGGAGTTACTGAACCTCTCTGAGCCTACTCGTCCTTATCTGTGAAATAGGGATGATAATAGCACCTATTTGGGTTAATGTGAGGATTTTGAATGATAATGAACAAAAACGCAAAGTGTGTTTCAAACTAGAGTCCAAGGTCCCACCTGGGATGCTTCTTAAAATGCAAATTTCCAGGTCACACCACAGATTTACTGAAACAGACTGTCCAAAGAAATATTCTTACGTGGAGTAAAGTCTAAGAAAGGTTGGTGAGACATTTAGTCTACACTTGGCAAAAAGTCAGTAAGTTAACAGCTATCATTCTGTTTATTATCATTTACAATATGCATATATGAGACCTTTACCCCAGGCTGGACAGCCAAGTGCTCAAAAGTGGAATTGTTTGAGGGGCATCTGGGTGGGGCAGTCAGTTAAGCGTCCGACTCTCGTTTTTGGCTCAGGTCATGATCTCAGGGTCATTATCGAGCCCCACATAGGGCTCTGTGCTCAGCAAGGAGTATGCTTGAGATTCTCTCTCTCCCTCTTCCTCTGTTCCACAAACCCCCACCGCCACCCCGCACTCTCTCACTCTCTAAAATAAATAAATAAATCTTAAAAAAAAAAAACCCTGGAATTGTCTGAAATCCAACTCAACAGATATTTGCTCATCCTCAGAAGCCTGAACAGAACCTTGATCACTTATAAAATACATAATTATAGCAGCCCAGGTGAATGCAAAGTAACCTTTTGCAAATGTTCCCAACAAATCAAGTAGTCATAGTTTTTGTTTGCTTGTTTTAAGAAAAAGTGGTATGAAGCAAATTTTCAAAGAGGTGACAAGCAATGTCACGTACATACTCCCTGTGGATTGGCATCTTCTTGGAAGGTGCTTTGTGAGGAGAGAGCCCCCTGTGATGGGTACCATGATTTCTGTATACAGGCTGGCTGGTAAAAGCCAAATATGAAGCAATTCTCAAAGGCTTCTGGGCTAAATTTGCAGGGAAATCATTCATGAGTTTTCCCAGACACTGAGTCCCACAGTACCTGCGTCTGTCTGTTTCCTCCGCCGCCCCTACACCTTCCATTGTTCTGGAAAATGTCCAGATACAATCTCTGCAAAAGCGCGTCTTCTCCTGCTTGTCATGCAGAGCAGCAGGATATGAAAAAGAACGTCACCAATACAACTGCATGGTAATCAAATGCTAAGTATCCTGAAAAAGAATCCTTGCCATTTAGATTTTGAGAAAATAAAAAATAGCAGCAGTGAAACGGGTTTTTTTTTTTTTTTGAACATTGCATTTAAACTCTTGCTACAATTTTCATAAAGTTTCATTATATGCCACAAGGATTACCATTCTGTGCTCTGGTAGCTAAAAAAATTACTCCCTCTGCTTCCTCCAATTGACATTGGAATAGTGCACTGAGTTTATATGCACCCAGGGCTCTCCTATTTGATGATGTAGCTAGCAAGTACTTAATGTGATGGGATACCTTTCAGGAAAGATTAAGAAAAATGGCCGGGGGAGCAGAGCATCTCTGAGATTTGGTTTTCCAAATTATTAAAGCCAGCAGATCTCTGTAAGCACAACTTGACAAAGCAGCACGCTGTTTCCCTCAGTTGTCCCTTACAGTCTTTTAATTGTCCATTCTCCACACTGCCGATGCATGATGCACTTTATGGTAAACTCAACACAGAACCACTGTGCCTTCTCTGCACACAGCTCTACGCAGACCATAAATGTCACCACCAAATTGGTGAGCGCTAGCTCCAACCCTGGCGCATCTCCTTCCTTGAGACATCTGTGTCCCTAAGGATTCCAATCCCGGCTTATAGGAAATCTTGGGAAAAGCAGCCAAGAGCTTTTCCTGCTGAGGCTAGTGGGAGGAGGCCAGTGGGGAAGTGTGCTCGATAAAACTGTCTCAGAAAATAAGTTCTGTCTTAAAAAGCTCATGAAGGGAATGAGAGAGTTATTTCAGTTTCTTAAATGAAAGCACAACCCCAAAAATAAGAAATAAAAGGCCTGTTGATGGAGAAGCTTGAAAGACTGGGAGTTGAGATTATCACGGCAGAAAGATTGCCTGGTAACAGAGCTTTCTTGTATTACACCCAAAGCTGTGTACCATCTGAGGCTGATTCAGGAAAATACTCAAATCTCCTGGTAATTTCCTGCAGACAGGACGTTTAATCATCTCCAAGCCTCCACCGCAAAAGGGGGGGGGGGGGGAAGAAAGAAAAAAGAAAAAACCTAAACCAAATGATTCACACTCTTAAAACGAATCTGCCTTCAGAACGAGAACCATTTTCTGCTCTTGAAAAGCAGCCACGATTTGTTATTCTAACAAAGTGTTCTTTTCCTCCAAACAGAAATAAAAGTCACTCGAGGAGGGCTTGTACTGATTTCTGTTCTGCATTTCTTGAAACTTCCATTCAGTCAATAGTTTCTCCTGGCAGGTTCTCAGAAATCCAGGGAGAGCTGGGTAGTCAGTGACTAAGAACACAGGATCATTTTTATAAGCCTCCCTTCCCCCGACTTTTTGGCCCCATGGGAAGATGTTTTATTGTAGGACGAGCAGAATTAGCTGCACATATAAATTCTTCACTGCTCAGCTCACTTGACACCTTTATCTGAATTGCCCAATGGCTGGGGAGATTTGGCAATGGACGATTTGAAAAGGACATGCCCAAATCCTCCCCAAGTGGTGTTTGTTCACTCTGGACATACAGGGCCATGTCCATCTCTCTAATTATTCAATGAGTTGCACAGATAAAAACATCTGTTTGCAGAAAGCGGGGAACCCAAAGCATACAAATAATTCACACCACCTCAACAACTAGAAATAAAGCCCAGCCCAGCAAAATGCCGAAATAATTTAATATGGGCAGAAATGGAGTTTGGCAATCCATGCATCAGACTTTGCTCCAATTTTGGAAGGGATTTCTTCCAGCCGTCTCATCTTAAAAAAAACAACAAAAAAAAAACTCTGACCCTTTGCATTAGGCTTCCAACTTCTTGCTTAGTGTTATATGCAAGTGAACAGGCAGATTGGGGAGGGCGAGGAGGGAAACTACAACTTTATCTTTTCAGTAAACCTTACCCCCACCCCTCAAACCCTATGGATTCTTTTGGTTTTAGAATTCCCTAGGATACAGCTACCCAGGCACTCCAGATATGCATAATTCCAGTCCTCCTCAGGTCCTGACTCCCCGAAACTGAGGGTGCATTGGAAAAACTGGAAGAGAGGATTCCAATTAACTACCCCCACAAAAAACCTTTCCCCATCCTTTAGACTCCCCTATGTGAACTAGAAGAAGGCCAGGAGAGGGGGGTCTCTCCCCCACTTCTACCCCCAATTCAGAGCGATCACATGAACAAATCCAGAATTGCCTAATTACGGGGACCTACCAAGGAGAAAAGGCATGAATATTAAAAGTTCTAGGAAGGCAAACAATAAGGAGTGTGGGGAGAAGTCCTTCATTTTTTTAAATAATTTTTCTGAAGACACTGAACATATTTTTTGATAGTGTAAGGAAAATAAGTAAGTAGGTCATTAGCAATAAATGCATTTTAAATATGTGAGGAAAATGAATCATAAGAGAATAATGACTGTTTAAAAAGCAAGTTCGGAGAAGTTTAAATGTTTCCCCCAAAGTCGTCCTAATACAGTCGCAACAATACCCCCACCTCCTGGTATCGTCATTTTTATTACTGGTTAATAAAGTGGCTGCGCAATAGCCGGCAGACAGCTCAACATGATCCCTCGGTCCCCTCCCTAGAGCTCACGACCGCCTGTCTCTGTGTGGCCAGGCGCATCACTGCCAGAGGTCAGTGTCCCGGCTCCAGGCCCCTTTCCCTGGGAGGGTCGGGAAAAGCAGGAGCAAAGGCGCCTCAGCGCCCCCTCCTCCGTGCGCCCCGGCCACAGGAGGGCCACTTACCCGGCTCAGCCTTGCATCGCCCGCCGCTGCGGCGCCTCCGCCGGCGGGGTACTGGGAGTGGGGGGGAGGGGGGGCGGCTAAGAAGCCCGGCGGGGCGTCCGCCGCCAACTGCCGGGAGCCAGAGGGGGCCCTGCAGGGGCTCCGCGCAAGGGGGGTGACATTCCCGGGGCTGTGGCCCTGATCCGGCGGCCAGGATAACCGCTCAGGTCCCGGGGAGAGAAGCTTCAAGCTCTCCAGGCTGCCTCCCTGCTGCTTAAAGGGACGCCTCTCCACCTCCCACTCCGCTTATTGGTGAAAATCCTGAGCCACAGGCCAATCCTAGGCCTGTTCCCAAATTGAGATTTCAATCAAGGAAGCTACTGCTTTAAAATTAGAAAAGGCTGATGGGTGGTGGTGGTGCTGGTGCTGGTGGGGTGGGGTGGGGTGGGCTGGGCTGGAGGGGGTTCAACCACCTTTCAGAAGCAGAAGGACACAGGCTCTCTGGCTTTTGCATGCAGAGGTCCTGAGAGCTGGCTGTGGCTGGAAGAGCAAGATCATACTGTAAAGAGCACTGGAGGAAGACAAGGAGCCCGCTGGACCCTCGTCCTTCACCCCTCTGGTCCATCTCCCCCCAGCTCACTCATCGTTCAAGGGTCATCCAGTTGATCCCAGATGCTGGAGACCCTCTATGCCTGGGAAGAGCCTCCAAGCTCTGTGCTTCTAAAGCTTCCCCATTATCTCCCCTTCCAGACACTCATCATGCTTTTTTAGCTTAATCTGTCTCTGCCTTCACACTGCATGTTCCACCAGAGCAGAAATGATTTCACCGATAATCACACTATTACTCCCTGCCTGGAACACTGTGAGCTCTCAGGAAATATCTGAGGAAGGAGGGAAGGGAGGGAGGGAGGAAGGAAAGAAGGAAGGAAGGGGGGGGGGGGGGGGGGGGGGGGGAAAGAAGGAAGGAAGGAAGGGAGGGAGAGAGGGAGGGAAGAAGGGAGGGAGGGAGATGTCCTGCATCGTCTGTGACAATACAAATGTTAATTAAAAGGTAGTTTTCAGGAGTCCAGGCACTGATTTCAGACACAATTGTACCCAAATGCAGCCTCTGCTTCTTGCTAGTTATGTAAATAACCTGTATCTCAGTGTCCTGGTCCGTAGAGCAAGATGCTGTCTCCTGTCTCACAGAGCTGTTGTCAAGATTGCATTAGCTCTTGTCTGGAGTAGAGGAGGTTCTCAGTCAATAGCTTCAATAGCTGTTGTTACTACTGAAATCAAAATACATCTGCTTGAGGTTGGGACTGGTCTGACTGCTGGTTTGTCTTTTTGGTAAGTACCCAGTCATTCATGAAACAGATCTGAGTTCAGTGCGGATTCAGCACCAGGCCCCACGCAGGGTGCCAGAGTCACCAATGAATGATAACACCCTTGACGGCAAGGAGTTTATAGTGGGACTGGAGTGGGGGGGGAGGGGTGCAGGAATTAGCCAGGGTTTTCCAGAGAAACAGAACCAATGGGATATACATAAATTTGAGATTTATTAAAGGAATTGGCTCTCATAGTCATGGAGCCTGAGAAGTCCCATGATACACAGTTTGCAACCTGGAGAACGGGAAGCATAATTCAGTCCAGGAGGGAAGGTCTGAGAATCAGGAGCCAAGGGTGTAAGCCTTGGTCTGTGTCTGAAAGCCTGAGAACCAGGAACAGTGCTGTCTGAGGTCAGGGGAATATGGATGTCTCCGCTCAAATAGAGAGAACACTGACCATTCCTCCATGTTTTTGTTCTACTTAGCACTCAAAGTAATGGGTGATGCTCACCTGCATTGGTGAGGGCAATCTCTGTGAAGTCTACTAATTCAAATGTTAATCTCTTCTGGAAACAAACTTGCAGACACACCCAAAATAATGTTGTACCAGTCATCTGGGCATACCTTCGCCCAGTCAAGTAGACACATAAAATTAACCATCATAGGGTAGGGGAGAAGAGAGAAAAACAGAGAAACAGGTCAACAAAGAAAACTACATGAAATGATACACAAGCATAGACATATGTACAGGAATGTCTTTTGGAAGATAGTTTGTAATCTCAAAATAACTGAAAAAATTATCCAATAGGGGACATTGTTAAATAAATTATAGTACCTCCATTTAATGGGATATCATGCAGTCATGACAAGAAAAGAGGTGGAGCTGAGTGCACTAATATATGATGAACTCCAAAACATATTGCTGAGTGCAGTGTAGAAGGTAAAATATATTCTCACCAGCATAAATAAATCTTCATGCATTATGTCTACATATGCATGCTGTTTATACATAAAATGCCTCTAGGATGATAACTCAGAGAATGATAAAGGTTATTACATCTAGCAAGGTGATCTGAGAAGTTCACAGGTTGAAGACAGGAAGGAGACTAATATTTCATAACATGCCCTTGTGTATTATTTGATTATTTTACCATGAACTTGTAGTAAGTTCTTAGTTCTGGGCAATCTGGCAAATGATGAAAATTCCCACCCTTCAAACACCTAGATACGCTGGATAAAATATTTAACAAATTCTTTAAGTGCTTAACCCACAATAAGGAGAGGAAAACACCCAAGTAGTAGAAATAAAGAGGTATCCAAAGAAAAAAATGGTAAGCATGTAAACTCATGAGGTAGAGGGAAAGGTGGTGGCAACAGGGGGAAAGTCTGTCTTGGTTCCCTAGGGACTAGGGTTTTAATGCCCATGCAGGACAGGAGACAAGGCCTTGGGATAAGGAGATGCAGGAAGTTGTTATGTGACCCCTGCAGAAAACCAGGAATACTCACTGAGGGTTGCACCCGCGAAGAACAAATAGCAGATTAGAAAAACTGTCGACCAGCCCAATGAAACCTGTCTATCTTTAGGGATAGGAGGGAAAAGTTTAAGCTAAGAATTAGGAACCCCAGGCCTGTGCCTTTCTTGAGAGTAGAGTACGAATAACCGAGGTCAGAACCAGGAAACCCTAACTGAAAAATAAATATAAAAATTGGTCCTCTTCATGATCTGCGTCACAGAGGCAGATCAAAAATTGCCTCAGAGAGCCAATATGTGGCCCTCAAAAACATGAGCTCCCACAAGTAAATTACAGGACACCCAGGAAACTGATAAGAACCATGTCAACAACTATGAGGATGAGAGCTCAAGAGTTTAGGGTCATGAAATACCATTCTGAAAAAGAACACGCAATAAAGTCTACAATGATTAAAAACATGAAAGCTAGAATTGAAAGCCTAAAAGGGAATAAGAAGTGATTTCTATCTCTCCTCACTGATTCACTGACATTAAAAACTCGACTGATGGATTAAGCAGGAGGTCAGATACTCCTGAAGAGAGAAATAGAGACCTCAGGATGGAACAAATGAGGCACAAAGGAATAAAGAGTTGAAAAAGATGCAAGAGAGGGTAAGAGATACAGAGAAGAGAATGAGAAGGCCCAACCTATATCTAATAGGAGTCTTATAGGGAGAGAAGAGAGAAATTGGGGAGAGGCATAATAGCTGAGAAATTTCTAGAATTTATAAAACTCATGAATGCTCAGATTCAAGAAACACAAGGTATCTGAAGCAGGATAAATAAACATAAGAACATCTGCATGTATTAATTATTCATAAAAGTACAGTTAATAAAACAGTGAAGTGTTAAAAAAAAATGGAACGGTTTAATAATGCAAAGACAGAGGGAAGCAGGAGGCACTTAACAGAAGAGCAGAGAGGCAACTCTACCATTCCACATTTAGAGCTGGATTACATTTCCCTAAATCCTTCCTCCTCAAATACAATGAAGTCTAAACTACAGTAGACTGTTGAAGGCCTAGCTGTACGTTATACGTGGTGCCCAGGTGAGAAGGCAAAGTGGCAGAGGTCTCCTAGGAAAGATGGGCTCATTCAGCCATCAGACAAAAGTGGGGGGCGGGGTGGCAGCAGAGAAACTGCCCATCACAGAACAGAGAATATCATAACAAGGGAGTATAAACTGCTATGGAAACAGAGAGGAGGAACATCCCAACCAGCCTTGCAAGGGGGGAGGTATTTCCTCAAGGAAGGCTTCCTGGAGGAAGTAACATCTGCACTGACAGAGCTGGTATCGTCGGGAGGAAAAGACTTTAGAGTTAGGCCTGGCTTTAAATCCCGGGACTGCCACTTATTATTAGCTTGTGACTTTGGCCAAGTGACATAACTTTTCCAAGGCTCACTTATCTCATGTATGAAATGGAATTCATATCACTAGTCTTGGGGTTGTTTTGAGGCTTAGGGGTAATATATATAAAGCATTTAGCAGAATGCCCTGTCTATAAGTGATTTTCCATTAAATGGGCTACTAGTATTCTCATTAGATGAAATCCAGTGCTTGGAGGGGGGAAAAAAAAAAAGCCTCTGTTTTTTAAAAGATGATTTTTTTCTAAAAGTTAAAGAAGACAGAGGTTTGCAGAAGTTTCATCAAACTACCTTGAGGAATATGAAGTATTCACTGAGTATCTACCCTGCAAAAGGCATATTACCAGGCTATCAAAATATAGAAAGTTATCAGATCTGGTCCTTTCCATAAGGAACCTAAAATCTACTTCCCAAAAAGTAACTCAAGGCCACATATCTTGTGTCAAATACACGAATCCCCGGGGTGTTAAATACTGAAATGGGCAGAATTCCTATCTAGAGCATTCCCAGCCAGAAGTCAAGTTGCAAGAATTCAGAGTCCAGCAGGGGAAGGATTAAATGGACCCCCCTCTGTATTACTCAATAGGTTTATGAATGACTGGGACAATGGATGGAGGGGAAACTCATCAAGTCCAGCTAAGGATGCTAAGTCGCCTGGCTCTGCCAATGCTTGGTGGATAAAAGCACACAATGATCTAGCCGGTCTGCAGGAATGGCCAGAATGAAAGCAGACAAAATTCCGTCGTGGTAATGGTTGTGCCTGCCCTTTGGAAGAAGCACTGAACTGTACAATCTTAGGGAGGGAGGAAAGAACCGGCCAAGGACATGCTTTCTATTCATCCCTGCCTGCACCATGTAACAAACATTTATGGAATGTCTACTGTGAGAAAGGGTTTGCCTTATCAGCTGGATAACCATGGAAAAAACATGACTAAAACACAATGCCTGCCTTCAAGGAGCATAAAATAGAGTGATCTGAAATCCTCTGCACTTGAAACTATCCATGGCCTCCAACATTCTTCCTTCTACCATGAAATGGTGATGTGACCTTTACCGATTAAACACCATCTTGTTGCAGAATGGCAAATAGATTTCATCTCTTGGACTAACACTGATTGATTAGCCGTGGCTTCCTGGAGTGCTGACTTGACAAGAAGTCTGAGACGACATTTGACAGGCAAGCATGCTGTGATTGATTAGTGATGTCTGTCATGTGGACGGGAAAGGAGTGACAGCACTAGGCTGTAAATTTGACATCTCTCATCCAGTTCAACCCCCTCGTTCCACAGATGAGAAAACAGAACAGATCTTTCTTTCTTCCTATGGCATTATAAATTCAGCAACTCTAGCAAGGGCAACCGAGGAGAACCTCCATATCTGAAATGTTGCTGAGAGAGAAAAAAACATCTATGGCTTAGAATATTTCTGATGAGCTTTTAACATGTGCACTCGAATCCTTTAAGAGGCTTTATATTCTGTAGCAAACTGACTAAATGGAGGAAGCTACCAACTTTGATCTGGTTAGCTGAAAAGGGCGTCTCTCCACCCCCCAGACATACACAAGATCAAATTAAACATATATCATTTGAATATGCTTAATGATTTAAAACATATTGGGGGACGGAAATGTCTCTAAAGCATATTTCAGAAACACAACATGAATAAATACATAGAACAGCAATTAACATGTTATCTAAGACAGGACGAAGATTTTTATCATTTTATTCTATTAAATGGTATTGATATCATCAGCCAAAGAAAAGAATAGCCCTTATTTATTTTCACAGAGACACCTTATATCCTGGGGACTCTGTAACACTAACTAAGGAGATAGGGTCTGTCCCTGTTAAGCATTTCCACGCCCAATCTATCAACACTCACAGCCATCACCCTGCCCAATCACAAAGAATCCAGGCTAATTTGCTGCAAAGGACAAAATAGTAAAAACGGACAACAGATAAGCAGAAAGCTCAACCCCAGCCTGATTCAGATACAAAGAACAAATTGTAGCATTTGATTAATATGCCAGCTCTTTCCTGTCATGCCAACTGCAAAGTGAATTTTACAGAAAACCAACTCTTTGAGAAATAGTTCTAATTAATTCAGTTACATAAACTCCAATGAAATATTAGGGGGAGGGTATGAGGGGAGAGAGAGAAAGAGAATATGAGGATGAGGAGGATGAGGAGGGATTGACGGAGGGAAGGAAGGAGGCAGGGAGGGAGGGAATGAATGAATGAATGGATGAATGAATGAATGAATGAATGGGAGAACATGAATGGATGTTCTGGAGACTACTAGGTTTACCTTAAGGGCCCAAAAAGGTATCTTCTGACTCAAGAAGACAGCAAACCTATTTATATTTCAATTGAACACACTCTTAAAGGTTTGGATAAGAAATTAAAAGGTAACCTACCACAAACGACTCCTTAATGCATAAATTAGCCAGGCTAGTCCCCCCCCCACCCCCGCAAGCCTCACTCATTTGCATACCACCGATAGGATTTCTGCCAAATCTGCTTTTAATAAGTACCATGTTCATAATTTGTTAAACTGAATATGACCTGTATTATTATTTAGAATGAAATTGTGGTATATCCATATAATGGACTACTAACCAGCAATTAAAAGGACTGAACGTACGCAACAAGATGGATGAATCTCAAATGCATTATGCTAAGAAAAAGCCAGACTGAAAAGGCTACATATTAGAGGATTCCATGACATGACATCCCAAAAGGGCAAAATTATAGGAACACAAAGCTGATCAGTAGTTGCCAAAGGTTGGAGGTGGTAGGCAGGATTCAGTAGCATGAGAAAATTTTGGAAGGTGATAGAACTGATCTGTATCTTGACTGGGGGAGTGGTTACATGACTATGCATTTGTAAAAATCATGAAACTGTAAACCCAAGAGTGAATTTTACTGTATGCAAATGGGAAAAGTGAAAAAAAAAAAAAACAGATAAAAGACCAAAAGTCAAAATCATCCCTCGTATCACTTTGGTTTTAATTATTCTCTATTAAATATTTTTCTGTTGTCTCATTTTTATAAAGATGTTTAACAAGTCACTCAAAAAAAACAGTTACTTATGAACTGTGGCCTAAGGCTGTAACCCTCACATTGCTCCTTCTTCACTAAAAAGGGAGATGATCAAGTTTTAGAAAAGTGGCAACTCTACCCACCCCCCACATGAGATCCCCTTCTTGATGTACCTACAAGGTTTAGAAGATTGGAAAGAGAATTTTTAAGGATGTGTGACTCAGTGTTGGTTAATGACCTGACTCTGTACCACCCCAAACCACCTCACATTTTGGGAAATGGTGCTATAGATTGGAAGCTCCATTGGGGATTGTCTCTGTCTTGTCTTTCACAGCATCCTCAGGGCAAACATAGTAAGCACTTGACGAATATTCATAAAATAAAGGAAATGAACCTTTTTACTGTGTCCCACACTCCAGCTCTCCAGGAAGGAAAGCTCCTGAGGCAGCTCAGTTCATCACTGGACAGCTGGCTCCTAGATTAAGTTCTTCCTTCCAGTAAACTGGCAGCCAACACTCTACCAATATGGATCACAGAGAGCCAGTGCAGCCCTCTTTCCCACTCAACATCCTTCAGAAACCCAAACCTTGTCTTCTGTCAACTTACTTCTATTAACTGTTCCTCATGGGACATGGTTTCCAACTCATTGAGACCCCAACCACTCAAAAGAGAGTGGTTGTGGGGAAAATTTGCCCCTGTGTTTTTAGGAATATTCTTTTGTAGGTATATGCCACTTGCAACCATACTGACCTGTATCCAGATTTTTGGGGAGAAGTCCATTACTCTGGCATTTGGAAAACAAAGAAGCATTATGCAAATGACCACCCCTCCCCATTTCCTCAGACTCTGTCCTTTTATAAACTCTCTCATTAAATCCTTGCAACAGCCCTTTGAAGCAGGGATTATGATGACCTCCATTTTTCAGAGGAAGAAACTGAGGCACAGCAGAGTTTAGTCAACTGCCTCTAGTAACACAGCTTGTACGTGGCAGGGATGGGATTCAAACCCAGGCAGTTCTGCTTCCAGATCCTTGAGACGTACCTGCTTGCATGTACCGATCACTGGCCAATATGTAGATGCTGGTCACCAAAGACATTCAGAAGAGAGGCAGAGAGGAAACTGAGCACTGGGGCGCCTGGGTGGCTCAGTTGGTTAAGCGACTGCCTTCAGCTCAGGTCATGATCCTGGAGTCCCTGGATCGAGTCCCGCATCGGGCTCCCTGCTTGGCAGGGAGTCTGCTTCTCCCTCTGACCCTCCCCCCTCTCATGTGCTCTCTCTCATTCTCTCTCTCTCAAATAAATAAATAAAATCTTTAAAAAAAAAAAAAAAAGGAAACTGAGCACTGTAGTTTACTACTATGAACTTTTCATGCACTCATACACTTACCCATCCGCCTGTCTAACTTATACTTACTGAGTATCTACTATATACAGGCATTATGGTAATAAGCTTTGGGGACACAGATACAAAAAAGACACAGGTGACACTCAAAAGGAACCCATAGTCCAGTGGGAAAGAGACAGATCTATCACACATACATACATCCAACAAAGCCCTGAGTGAGTAATGTATCCCAGGTATGAAGAAGTGCTACGGAGGAGGTAACTTGGACCAACCAGCACAAGAAGGTGATGTTGGCAGCAAGTCTTGAGGAATGAGTAGGAACTCCTGAGATGGTAAAGCGGAGAAGTATAGCCAAGCAGATACAACAGTATGATGAAAATTCAGGAGGCTAGAGAGAGACCCTGGGGGGGCAGGGGAGAGACTCTTTTCATAGGGCAAATCAACCTTGGCACTGGTGACACTGGGGGCCAGATAATTCTTTGTTATGGGGGTTGTTCTGTGCATGCAGGATGGTTAGCAGCATCTCCAGCTTCCACCTGCCACATGCCAGGAGTATCCTCTCTAGATGTGATGACCCAAAGTATCTCCAGATATTGCCATGTGTTTCTGAGCAGCTCATCCCACTGAGAACGTGGACGGATGGGAAAGCATGTATGTATGTGAGAGAGAGAGAAAGAAGAGCTTGCCAGTAGACTAAAACAACACAGAGAGGTAGTTTGGTTCTAGATGGTGAAATCAGACAGTCGGTCAGACTTCTCCAGTTCTAAGTCACCATCTGGCCACTCTGAAGCTCATTTCCTTTAAAAGGGCCTCCTCCCAATTCCAGACGGTGCATGCGATCCACACAGAAGCCATTATTTTGATAATTTGGTTACCAGCTTGGACATTTCATGCCTTCTACCTAATCATATGGTAGGCAGAATTTGGAGATGGCCCCCAGGATTCCTGGCCTGGGGATACACACATACACTCCCCTGGTTTTCCAACCAAACACGATCATAGGAGCTTCTGGGAAGGGATTTTACTGCTGTAATTGGGGTCCCAAATCAGTTGACCTTAAGATAAGGAGATTACCCTCAGCGAGCCTGACCTAATCTTAGGAGCCCTTTAAAAAGACTAGGATCTTTCTGGAGACACAGATTCAAAGAGAGAGGGACCCCTGATGAGAGGGAGGCTGTCAGTCACTGGTTCTGCAGATGGAGGACCACGTGGCAAGGACCTAGCAGTTCCCCTTGAATTGCTGAGAGTGGCCCCCAGTTGACAGCTAGCAGGGAAACAGGGAGCTCTGTTCTTTACCCAGCACAAGGAACTGAATTCTGCCAATGATTTACATGAGCTCGGAAGAGGAGCAGATGAGGACACAGATGGCAAAACCTTGATTTTAGCTTTTTGAGAACCTGAGCAGAGAAGCCAGGCATACTACGCCTGAACTTCTAACCCATAGAACTGTGAGACGAGAAATAGATGTTTGAAGCTACTAAATTAGTGCTAATCTGTTATGCAGCAGCAGAAAATGAATACATCTTAGATCCCCCAATCCTCCAAGGTCCAGTGAAAATCCTTCCTCCTCCATGAAGCCTCTCCCCACTGTACAAACAGCAAGCAGGGCCATTTCAAGTTTTTTCATGTTGATCCTGCTGCCCCAGACACTTTCGGGGGCAACTCAGGCTGATAAATTACCATCCTGTCTACCATTCAATATGTCCTGAATGGTTGCTTGCTTTTTTGTTTGTTTGCTCCTCTCCTCCACTGCCCCCCCCCCACCCCAGCTGCAAACATCAGCATTTGGAAGATACTGGTCATCTCTTCAAGGCTCTTCTGAATTTTTCCATAATGTCTACAACAGAGGTGAGCCCACTGTAGACTCTCAGTAAATCATTACTGACTGATGACCATGGGTCCTCACCCTCCACCCCGACATGAGGGAAGAAGAGGCATTGCATGCTATTGCCAAAATTCACATTGTGATTGAACTGACTTGGAGCAACACGCTAGCATTCCAAAGAACCATTTATATTTCAATACTTACATGAGCTCATTCTCTTGGGTGACGGTGACTCTCAAGTTATGGTGACCTCTCACGGGTCACTTAACTTCTCAGGGTCAAGTGACTCATCAGTTACTATGAGCTGCCAGCCAAAAAGTCTCAACACTCCTTGCATTTCAGACTCTTGTTGCTCCTCCCTCTAGATGTTAAGGCTTGAGGTTTCTGGGTTATTGGCTTTGGAGGTTACTCTCCTAGTTAGGAGACCCAACTGGGAGGTTTCCAAAAGGAAGCCTGCCATTAGCATTGCCCATCGAGTATTATACCCTCCTCTAGAGGGGCAACAAGAGACTTTCAAGGATTCACTTTTATCTGGGATGATGATTAGCACAAGTAGGAAAGAATAATTAATAGAAACTATTAAATGAAATAAGTTAAATTGGGACAGATTAGGCCTGAAAACTATCTATGCAAAAAAACACAAATAATTACGGACAAAACTCAGCACCTGAACTGATAAGCTATGGAGTCACAGCTTTCCAGGGTGGCATAAAAATTATCAGGCTATAAAAAGTCAAGCTTCACTCTGGCCTCATTCAACTCCCTTAGTGAGTTTTGCTAATGAGACCAGAGGACCACAAGCCACCAAGCAGAGCACCAGGGACTGAGGAAGGCAGGATTCGTATCTGGGAAATGCATACTGTGAGAGACAGAATGGAAGTATTTCTGGAAAATTATTGCTCATAGTAACAGATTCTCTGGATGAGGGTGGTGAATGTCAGCTATGTTGCCACCTAAGGACAGTCTCCACAGCAAATGCCACTAAATGACCACAGCACTCTTTCCAGCTGGGCCTGGAATGGACCTCAGAATCTTTTTCAACACAACTCTCTTGGGAAGGAAGCACCTATCAAATGATCCCAACTGGCCTGCAACATAAAGTCAATCAGCCTCCTGTTGAATTGAATGTATTGAGACTTCCCACTCCTCACCTAGAGCCATGCTTCCATTTGGCTGATTTTTTTTTTTTTTTTTTAACATGGGCAGGGAAAAAGAACACAAGAAAAGAACAAAGAAACTGAAGCTCATCACCTACTCAGCTCTATCCTGCTGTATTTCCAGAAACCCTCCTGTCCCCAAGAGCCATTCTTTTTGGATACTTGGAGGTTCTCAATGTTTGGCTATTCAAACTTCAGAGCAAAGAGAGGAAGAATCTTCTGTTTTGTTTGAAGTCTCCTCTGTCTTGGTCCTGCCTTTTATTGGAGTCCTTTTCAAGGTTCTGTCCTGGGCTCTTTCCTACATTCTCTGAAGGAAAGCTGATGAACCCTCATGCTCTCTAGCAGCATCTGTCACCCTCTGTCGGCTGGCTGACTCATTTACTGCCCGGCACTGTGCTAAGTGTGGGGGATGCGGCAGTGAACAAAACAGGTACATTCCCCGCCCTCCTGGAGCTTATATTATATTGTGGTAGAGAAAGACAATAAGTAAGTAAGATGAGAAGTACTAAAGGGGCAAAGTAAGTCAAAGGAGGAGAAAGATGGGGAGATGCAAGCTTAGAGGGTGCCCAGGACCTCAGATCTCCTTTCCAGCTGCGGGAGCTCTCACAGGGATCAGACTCGTGAGTCCTCCCCACCTGCTGGGCACCTCCACCAGGAAGTCCCACAGACACAAAATCACCGAGTCCACCAAAGATACATCACCTTCTTCCAAGTCTTCTTCCTCAGTAGAACCCTCCATCCAAACAGCTTCCAAATGCCCCTCCACGCTACTTTCTTCTCTATTTCTGCTGCCGTGCCCTGATCCCAGCACTGATGTCTCCTTCTCGGGCCGGTGTGCCAGTCTGACTCATGGCCAGAACTCCCGCCTCTCCTCCCAGCTGAGCCCAACCCCATTTTATAAGCCATGGCTGGAATGATCTTTTGACATTCCCTGCTCAGAACATTTCTATAGCTCCCCAGTGCCCTCAGGTAAAGGAACTGGACTCACAGAGACCTCTAGGATGTGAACTTTACAATGCAAATTTATCAAAACTGTCTCCCAACTGTAGCTAAAATGACCTGTTTGCACGTCCTCTGGTTTCTTGCTCTTCCTCCTCCTGTGACCTGAAACACAGTTCAGCCCTTTCTCCTGAGCAACACCTACACATCCTCCAGGTCGCATTCTGGACACTCAGGAAACCTCCCTCGACCTCAGAAGACCCTTGCAAATGGCCCGTCAGTTGACTAACACAGCAATCAGCATGCTGTCTGGTGCACAATCAATATTTCCTGAATAAATGCATACGTCAATGTACAAATTGATTGTTACAATTATAACCAATTTCTTTTAGGTTTTAGATCCAAGCCTCTGAGGGCAGGAATTCCCATGCTTTGGGGTAAGTCTTTTCTTCTCTGAGCCTCAGCTTCCTCATTTATCAAAAGAGAATAATGGCTCCTACTTTGGAGAGGTGTCATGATGAGAAAGTGAAAGACTGTATCATCCAAAGACCCAGCACATGGCTGGTGTGAAGTAAGCAGCTGTGCAAATGGTAGCTCTTATTATTTAAAACATTTTTGCCTGCAAGTCAGAGGACAGAAATGCTTTCAGAGATGACTGTCATTTCCCGGAGGTCATCACAATGAGGGGAAAATGAAGAGAATGAGGAAAAATGCATCCTCTTCATCAAATGCCCTTCTTTCGTTTGAAGATCTTTCGAGCACTTTGGACTTGCCCTTCTGTTTTTATTCTGAGTTCATTTAGCTTTAAGCTCACAGTCTTTATTTTAATACACACTGCATTTTAACAAGTAGGTCAAAGCCATTTTATACTTGCAATATGATTACCATAGTAATAGCTGTATTTTATAACCTGCAAAATGCTCCCAGGGAGACCAGTAGGGACGGCTACAGTTTGTAACAAAAATAATAATTTCAGCCCTGCAGAATAAGCTCCTCTTAAAAACTCTCTTGTTGCAAGTATTAATTTTTGAGGCTCCCACAATATCTGGAAATGGCAAGTGCTAATGACTAACTGAAGACATACTCAAGGGCTTTACTGGAGTATGTCTTTACTTTTAGTAGCTTTATATTTAGAGAGTTAATATTAGTAATAATAATAATAGTAATAATAGTAATAAGCAGCAGCTAATACTTATAGAGTGCTTGAAGCAGACTGTCTGTAAAAAAACGGTCTGAATAATTTCCCTACCTGTACGCATGCGCCTGAGTAGTTCTCTCCCATTATGGGTACGGGCTTGGCTATGTGACTTGCTTTGACCAAGGTGATATTAACAAATGTGACAGAAGGAAAAGCCTGAAAAGAAATTGTGCATTTGGCCTTTGCCCTTTTGCTGCTGTTGAGAACTCTGTGGCCACAACCATGTGAACAAGCCCAGCTGCTAGTGTCCCAGCTACCATCACATTAAACTTGGAACAGAGGCCATTCGGTAAGCAGTCCAACCCAGCCCCAGCCAAAGTGCCCCAGACCAGAAGAGCGGCCCTGTCAATCTGAATGAGAGATAATAAATGGGTGTTATTTTAAGCTACTAAATGTGGGGCTGCTTTGTTATGCAGCATGAGCTAACTGATACAATGTTTATATTACATCAGGCAGTCTTCAAAGTGCTTTATATAAGTAAACTCATTTATTTACTGCCTATCACAACCTTTTGGGGGCAGTACTATTCGTTTCACAGATGGAGACATTAAAGCACATAGAGATCTGGTAACTAGCCCAAGATCACACAGCTAGAATATGATGGAGCTTGATTTGATACCAGTCAGTCTGGTTCCAAATACCTGTTCCAAAACTACACAGTACTAATTCCCAAATCTTCTCATATTTCTCCTATAGAAATGTATTTTCTATACATTATGGAAAGCATTGTTTAAGGTAAACAACTATGTCAACAATCAAGATCACAAAACACTATTGTTCCGTAAGGAATACATTTTGGATCCAGAAAGCAGTCAATTAAAAAGCACCCCCAGTCACCCATGCATCAAATTCCATTCCAAAATTCTGATGGATACAATATAACTTGATGTACGCTTAAAGCCATTGTCAAATATACTCAAAAAATTTTAAATCTGACTGATACAACAGAGCTTTTAGAATGAATGTGAAAATAGAAAGTAAATAAGAAGGTTCCATCAGAATTTATTAATTTAATTTTTTAGGTCATGTACTTCCTCAATTCTTCATACATTTCATTTCAGTCAATTAAATCACAAATGCAATACAAGTTTTTTAAACATAAAGTAAAAAGTGAGTCTCTACCTCACTCACCTCCAACTTCACCTTGTTAATGTGACAAACTATTAATAATTTAATGTGTATCCATTTCTACTTTTCCTTCAATTATGCAAACATAGTTATTAAAGGCTTACCAAGTTATTGTTCTTTAAAATTGAAAATAAGAAAAAAAAATCAGTTGATTATAAACTGAAGAGCATATTTTAACAGGCTTGTCATTCAAAGAAATTTTTATAAAAGTCTCAGTTCATGATATCAAGTACCTACAACATTAACTGTACTTTAATTCTCAAAGTGACAATTATGCCTTCACTTTACACAATCAACAGAAAGGTTAGCTTCTATGACACATATACAGGAAGCCAATTTTCTGGTTTTTTGGTCTAAAATAGAAATCTGAAAGGTATTACCACACCTTTTAGAATTAAAGTCATACTCTCAGCATGGCCATGCCAGATGAGAGTCCAGGAATTCTAAAACAAGCCATGAAAATCACAG
The DNA here is from genome assembly GCF_002201575.2 of Neomonachus schauinslandi. NCBI lineage: Eukaryota > Metazoa > Chordata > Mammalia > Carnivora > Phocidae > Neomonachus > Neomonachus schauinslandi. Next base: position 183,195,810 of record NC_058403.1, on the reverse strand, counting down.
ACACACATCCATACACACCACCCCCCCCCCAAACAAACAAAAAACAGTAAATGCACAAGTACAAAAATGAGAGGCCATCCCAGTGCAGAATAAGAGCATGTCACTGAAAGGAATGAATTCCTTTAGAAGGTAAGAGTGTCAATCTATATTGCAAGTAGATAGGAACCATGGGAAGTCAATTTCTATCAAGAGATAGAATCATAGCAAAGCAATTCACTTTCCATTTACATCCAAAAATGCCTGAATTTGATTTTTTTTTGAGAATCTAACCTAAAATATTTTTGTTTGGATCAAAAGGTTTTTGCCCTGATCACTAATGACCTTTGTAGAGAATATAGAAAAAGTGAACACTAACATAGGAAATACTATCTTTGTATATGCTTTGGCCTGTTTTCTTTCTTCTTCATGATATGCTATTCTAGACAATGTGTGGATAAAGTATATGAGATCAGGATAGTTAAAATTCACTTCAGATTTCCTAAGGGCAACCTACTGAGATGGGGAAAGGGAAATGTTCCTGCCACTTCTATCTGGACAAGATAAACACGAAGACACTGCTCCATTATTCCCATAATGGAACACACTCTACATCTTTACTTAATTCACAACAGTGAACAGTGAACTATATATATATATATATATATATATATAGTTTTTTCCTTTAAGTCCATAATGTAGCCATGAGTCTATAATCTGAATGGGTAATTAAGGGATGATAATAAGACGAGCATTAACACAGGAGCCCTTCACTTTTTCTAGTTCATCCATTCAAGACATCTATATGGAACAGCTACAATATGGCCGGTCAGGGGACGGGTCCTAGGAATGTAGGCGCCAATAAGAGGTACAGTGAGATGGAAGATACACCCCAAAGGAGTGGACAAGAAGATTGCGGGTACCAAAATGTTTGTGCCACCGCTGAGGTCCCTCCTTGAACAAATCTAATTAGACCTCTCAAATAGTAAGTAAGTTACCATGCAATGTTCAATAATTGAGTTGAGATCATGAGATTTCACTGCCTTCAGTCACTGAACATCCTTCTGTGCCAGGCACTGTGACAAGAGCTGGAAATATAAAAGGAACCAGACATGACCCCTGCCCTCATGGGGACCTCATGTCAAAAGGCAAATGTAAAAACATGGTGGCACAGAGTCACAGAGCAAAGACACCTAACCTAGTTTTAGGGAGGAGGCCTTCCCAGACAAGTTATATTCAAGTTAATACCTCAAGGATGAGGTTCTCTTTGGGATTTTAAAACAGAATTCTGTTTAAAATATTTAATTTCTAGCCAACGATTTGAAAGCAGTTTCTTGCATTGAGGGAGTGATGAGCTGAATCAGGTCGCCAGCACAATATTCTCCAATTTTAATGTGTATCTGAATCACCTGGGATCTTGTTCAAAGGCAAGATTCTGACTCAGTAGGTCCAGAGTGGAGCTGCAATTCTGTATTTCTAATCAGTTCCCAGGAGATGCTAAAGACTGCTGGTCTGGGGACCACACTTGGAGTAGCGGGGCCCTTCCACGAAAGGGCCCCTGGCCAACAGATGTGTTATGCTTGGCTCCTGCAGCGTTCTAAAAAGTCTCCATTAGTTGGCAACTTACAAAAATCAGGAGATTTTATATAAAAAGCAGGATTTCCAGCTTCTTCTAAGAAATTGGCATCAGACAAAGTGGGCTCTCAATTTCCTCAAGGCAGCAGTCGACTGGAGGCAGGTGGATGCCTGTGATTTCTGGTTTTCCACAGTGGCCTAGCACCCACAGGAGTTCCTACCTTCTCTGACTTCATTCCACATGCCTTCCTTCCCCGTAGGTATCCAGCAGCTTGAAAGTGTTAACAAGCCACCCAACCACCCAACATTCTTCCAGGAGCTGCCTGCACACCTGGCAGGAACTGGCACCATTCATTTATAATAAGGAAGGACCAACAGCCTTTTATGGAAACAGCACAGCGTTCTGCTGCCAAACTCATCTGACTTGGCAAGTATCTGAACCGCTCCAAGGTGGCATTTCAATATACCCCATTACAGAGATAACAGGGCATTTATGGAAGGACAAGCATGGACAGTAAGAGTGCATGGCCTCAGGCATCAGACGCCAGTCTGGGGCGCAGCCCAGGAAGCTCAACTGGCCGAGGATCCAAAGAACCCACCCTCATCCTTTAAGAAGTCAGCCCCTGAACGCATCTGGAAACACTTCTCCAACTCGAGTGTTGGCCAGAAGTGGGGGAGGGGCTCCACCTGGAGAGAATGTGTGGGTCGGCACATGCAGGAGTGGGTATGATTGGACAGCCCTCATGTCTTTTCACTGTGGAATACTTACCTGCACATGGGCAACTTGGCTATTTTTTACATTTGAACGATGCCTCTGCACTTGGATAAGAGAGAAGCGTTCCGCTTTGTGGCTCAGGCTTCTACAATTGCCAAAAGCCCTCAGGAGACATCCCTGCCATCCACGTATTAACAGAGTGAAATGGACTGATAAAATTTTAGTACCAATTGATGAAAAGTATACCAGAAATCACTTAGTCTCTGGTGCTTCCAATGGCTGATGTGTCTGTCATTTCTGTGTGAGAAAGATCTGTTCTTACTGTGTTGGACTGGAATTAGGCTTGTAAAAAATAAAATCGGGTAAGTCTCTCCTGTTTGTTACTGCCACCATGCATCTTGCTCATCATTACTTGTCTCTACCAGGGTCATTTTTATAAGCCTTTCTTGGATTTGAACCTATCTTTACCCATCACTGCTGAATTGTTTGACCAAAAACTTCACATTTTCATAGAGCCCATGAGAAGAAATAGGGTAAAATTTTTTTAGAAAAATCATTGACAAGGAATAAATGCTTACAGCAACCTGAGGGGGAAAAAATGGAGCTTATAGCACATGCATATTAATGCATACACATGATCATACCACACATATATTAATTTTGTGATAATAATAAAATGGAACTGAGAGAATGCATATCCTATTGACAAACACATAGTTAGGGAATATTAACTTAACCCAGCTTTTCTGTTTGTTTGCTTATAGTATTCAAATCCCAATTTTTAAAGCTTTCCAGATAATGGACTTTGGCATAAATAACAAATGCATAAGAAACTGCTTTAAAAACATATTACCCAACACTGCAAGGCGACCTAAGTTGAACTAAGTGGACCCTGGACGTTCCTGTCCAATTATCATCACAATTCTTAATCATATGGCCTATGGGTGAATGTCATTTTATTACATGCAATACACAGTGGTCTGCACTCATCACAAACTGTGACTAACTGATCATAGGATTAACTGCTCCATGTTGGTCTTCCATTCTAGAATATAGAAGCACCAGGTAGTGGGCTCCAGGTTTATCCATGACTGTGATCCCAGAAGCACACGGTGCCTGGTACACAGTAGGCACACAGATATTTATTGAATGAGCAGGTGGCTAAAACTGAACTAGGAAACAGTTGCTGCCCTTAAGGAAGTTGAACTCAAAATGGGAACTCAGAGGGCTACAGATTCTCTAGGACTACCTTTAAGGGAGGCATTGATGCATTGACTGGCATCACATGCTCACACTTAGCATTGAGAAGAGAGCAAGGAGCAAGCAGATCAGGTAGGATTTTAAGAGACTCTAGCTAATTAGGACCATGTTCCTAGTCTGGGATGTAAGAAATAGTATCAGATCCTAATTATCAGCACTGTGCTTTTCAAGTATCAAATGTGAACCTGGGAACGTGAATTTTGAACTCAAGTCAAAATGAAGAGGTTGGCATTTTTCAAGATAACACTAAAAATCACCTCTCTTCTTTTTCAATGGCACTTCAATAGTTTCTCAAAGCTGCCAGAACTATAGCACATTCAGGTATCCTGGGCAGCAATGACCGCATCAGGAGCATTCATGAAAATCTTAAAGGTTGATGTGACTCTCATGTGCTTCAGTAACAACAGCCAGGACAATGAGGCCCAAGAAAGAGCTCTGGGTGGGAGTGTGTCATTTAACAGCAAACACATGCAAGAGGCATGGGTTCCTGAAAAAAGAAGAAAGCCATGTGTGTTTGGTATGCTATGAAAATTTACAACATGGGTAATAAATGGGATAGCTCTCAACTCTGCACATATCATTTGAAAGAATCTTTCATTGCTCAAAACTGTCCAATGTGGATGAACGTTTGGCTTAACCACAGCAGTTTTGATCCTAACCATGAGCAGGAAGGAAATGGTTTAATTTCTTAATTTCTTTCAAGGGAATAGGATCATATTTAATACCTATAACACCATTGACAGGTTTAACTTCTGGGGCCCCCAAGCATAAATGGCCAAAAATGTTCTTTTACCCTCAAGTACAAAATAAACCCATATATAAGTAGAGAAGGCTTGAGATGGCTAGGTGTGAATTCCACACAAAACACTGCTTACCTTTAGGTTGCTGAGAATGGCCCTCCTTGGGTGGACAGACCGGCAAGACAGGATCAGAGTACTCCATTCTTACAAAGATTTAGCTCATAAAATTATATCCCTATGAAGTGAACTTTTTTAACAACCACAAAATGAAATAAAATAAATAAAATAAAATAAACCCTGTAATGTGTACCTGAAGTTCAATTCAATCCAAGAAAAGCTTGTTCTGGTGGAAACATCTACATTAGGTACTCAATGCAGTCATGTATCAAATGGCCAAAGGTGGAGTAATACTATCTTTCAAATGAATGCCTTTCAAATGAATTATGGTAATCCAAGACCTATTCCCATGTTCAAATAATGAAATGCAGGCAGAAATCAATCATCTGCAGTCATTGCTCTCATAGCAATTATGATAAGCTTCTATGAAACGTTCAATTATGAAAGAGGGCAGCTATGGATAGCACTGGTCTCCCAAGCAACTCAACCAATCTAATCTATCTGGCGCACAGCTACGCATATCTTAGGCCTTCTCTGGCTCAGTCTGAACTTGAACCTTTCCTTGATCATCTGTCTTTTCTTTTCCTTAAAATGAAAAGATTGGACTACACAATCTAGACAGTCTTAACCACTCATAAGTGTAATACTTTTCCCCTATAATTGAACTGCCAAAAGATACCACATGAATAATATTTAATTATTCTCATTGTTTTCAATACCAAGGAGTTTACTGACCTGGGCCAACCTGACTGGCAAAATGACCTTAGAAGTTGTCACTGCATGCCAGTGAAGATATCCAAAATTAAACAGGTTTTCTTTCTAATACTTAGAAAACTTATAGCCCTGACAGGACATTTTTTTTAAAGATGCCTTTTTCCAACAAGTTCAAAAGTCACTTGAGTTAGCTGGGAAGATATTCTCATTCCTTAAGAGACAAAGAAATGCAACATCCAAGCGGTAAGCTTAGAGCAGCTTCAAAGAGTGTTCTATGCTTTTTAACCTCTAACTTGCATTTAAAGGTCACAGACTACTTGACCATTCACTTTATTAATTTATGAAGTCAATGACATAAGGATTATTAACAGGGCTCAGGTCTCCCAAAAGCATTAAAGACAAGAAACTAATCCACATCCCACCTGAAATTTCCCATCATCATGCAATTTCAAGGTGGCTGACATGGTATCCCCTAAATTGCTTAGGATGACAAATGTTTCATTGGTGGGTAAGCATCTTTTAACCCTGCTAAGATTTATAATGACATAGAGAAACATTTAAAGGAACCAAACCTATAATCTTTGTACAGTTTATATTACGGAATCTGTACATATTTGGTACTTTAATCGTTTTAACATTTAAGAGGATTTGCCCTATTCATATAACCAGGTTGTTTTTGTAATTCCAATTTAAAATGTTTAATTGAGTAATTGGTATAGACTTATAATTTTAAACTAAAATCTTATGAAATTTACATACAGTTTTAGGAGACTTCAGCCAACTTAATGTGCACCATAGTTATAAGTTTAATTTATGAGAATTGCAAGAATTATTAAAAGGGGAGTTTGGAAAGGGTGTTTTCTTGAGAAAGGAGGGGGTCAAGTCAGAGGACTTAAAAAAAAAGTCAAATATTTTACATTTATGAGCACACCTTAAAATGTAAATAATTATTTAAATTCATAAATGGGGACCAAAGATTACAACCATTATAGAATAATAAGATCTGAATGCAAAACTAAAAGAAGAATTAGGTTTTTCAATTACTTGAATTTAAGTTTTAAAACCAAAGCAATCTCAACATAATCCTCCCTTAAAAAACAAAAACAAACAACTACCCTCCAGTGACTCCAAAAAACTCACATAGACCACTGTCACTAAGGTGACTCCAAGGGCTGATTTGAAGGCCACAGCAGGGATCATGCCTGACCCTCATGTGGTAATGTGACACGTCTCAGGGTATGTCCATGTATCAGCTGCTAATAAGCACTGAATCCATACTGTAGTCCAGGCCCTGGCTAAGCTCTTTGTGAAGATTTCCTCTCTGTTTTATAGAACAGCAATCCAAAGCTTAGGGACATTGTCTATCTTACCAAGACGACAAGGTAATAAATGCTAAAAATGGGACTGGAACCCCATGCTCTTAACCACCAAGCATTCTGCCTCCAATAGGAACAACATCCCATGAAGCCAATGAGTTTCTAGAACCTTACTACTCAGTAGGGACCATCAGAATTGGCATCACCTGGGAGCTTGTTATAGAAATGCAGATTCTCAGACCTACTGAATCAGAACGTGTGGGTGATTCTTAGGCACATTAGCATTTGAGAAGCACTCTTCTAGAGCAGGGGGCCAGCAAACTTTTTCTGTAAAAGGCCAGATAGAAAGCAATGTGAGCTTTGTGTGTCTTATGTTCTCTGCTGCAATCACTCAACTTTGCCATGAAAGTAGCCACAGGCAATACGCAAATGATTAAGGATGGCTGTGTTCCAAAATTCTTTATTTACCAAAAAAAAAAAAAGGGTCATGGGCCAAATTTGGCCTGTGGACCACAGCTTGCCAACCCATGGTCCAGAGTATAGTGGCTATACCATTCGGTTGGATGCATCTGCTGAAAGACAACTGAATACATTTCCCATCTTGGGAGGTGGAGCCCCCACCCAGCCTGACTTCACCCATTGCTACCAAGTACCAAATTCCCAGTAATACCATCTTCCAACCTCATCAAATGCTCCCTTTTTTTGGAGGTCAGATGGTTATGTCTCAATTTTAACATCATCTTACAGGGGACCCAGGGTTCACAAGGCCAGTGGGAAATTTCTCCAAATGCTTTTTCCCTTTGGTACAAAGACATCAAATTAAAAGGGTGTGAGTGCATTGTTAAGTTCTTTGGGGGAATTAACAAACAACTGGTCTTACTTTTCAATAAAGTAAGAATGCAATTGGCTTTCGCACATTAACAGACTAGGATGCCCTCAAATTCTGAAGAACTTCTGAGCCAGTTACTACATGATGATTCAATGTGTTGGACAGCAGTTCCATAGCTGACAATTATGTCTGCAGACATGCTCAGTCTTGCATTCGGGAGCACCACACTGATTGCTCAACTGGGAGTAAAGGCTAAGTGTCCCATTGCAAGAGCTCAGCTTTCCCATCAGATGTTCCCACAAAAATCTGAATACTACAGTTAAAATGAACAGTTACTGCATTATTTTCTTCTCTTTCATGCTTCCTGTCACAAGTAGAAAGAGGCTGCTCATACTACGCGGGAAAACTCAGGAAGGGAATTTAGGAGCTGGTCTGGGGAAGGTGCTGGAGCCAAGCAGTTTTAGGTCTTCTACTCGTTCAAGAAAATGTAGAGAAACTAGAAATGATATAAATGAGGCAACTGAGAGAAAAAGTGTTTATTAGGGGCAGTTACTGAGTGATTACCATTTACAAGATACTGTGCACAAGCCTTTCCAGAGACTGTCTCCCATAATCTCACCACAGGTTATGAAGGGAGAAGCAAATACTGGGATGAAGACACCGAGGCACAGTGACGCCAAAGGCCACTAGTAGAGGAAGACCGTGGATTTGAACCTGCGTACACCAGAGCCCAGGGGTTTAACAAATACTTTTAACTTAAAGTAATCTGAATTAAACGGAACTCAAAGAGTGTTCCAGTACGTTTACAATGCCCTCTCCAACTTTTCCTAGAAGCAGACACCTCTGCTGTCTCTTCCTCCCACAAGTAAGGCTGGGTTTTGTGCCCTGTACTGCCGTAATGCCCTGCTCTTGACCTCCTCACACCATATTAGTAACTGTACTGCTTGGTCCTCTGCCTGGAGTACAAACCAGAATTCTCAACCTCTGCCATGTGTGGACCCTTGGGGCCACAGAGTTCTTTACTGTGGGGCCTGTCCTGGGAATTGTAGGATGTTTAGCAGCCTCCCTGGCCTCTGCCCACTCAATGCCAATCGCAAACCCCACCAAATGGGGTAAAACTGCTCGTGGTTGAGAACTATTGCTATCAAACCCCCTGAGGACAGGGTTTCTGTCCACCTCATTGTTTACCTACTGCCTGACGCAGGGCCTGGCACACAGTAGGTGCTTAATAAATACTGAAATCACTGCATAATGTCTTTTTCCAGTGATATAGTTAAGGACATGGTTAGTGTTGGTAAGATGGATCTAATAGGCCCAGAACGAAATCGGAGTCTAAATCTTCTTTGTGCCATTTTGTTCAGATGTTTGGTTTCCATGACAGCTGGAGTCATCTTTAATGAGTATATTTCATCCACGACAAATTGATTTTATCTCCCAGATATTTCTCTGATCTGCTTCTCCTCCTCATCTTCACTGCCGCCACCCTAGCCCAACCAAGCTGCCCCCTCTCTTGCACGGACTACAGGACAAGCCTCCTTACTGCCATCCCAGTGCCCTCTCTGGTGATCCTCGCATCTGTTCTGCCTGTGACACGGGAGACACATTTTCAAAACCCAAATTTATTCATTCCACCCTCCTGCTGAAGGCTCTTCAGTGGCTTTCCATTACTCGTTAGGTAAGTCTTCTTAACATGTTTTACGGAGCCCTCAGAGGTCTGCCTTGGCCAACCTTGGCAGCCTCCTCCTCTTACTACCAGGGCTGTGGTTCCTAGAAAAGGCCATGATCCCAACGCCTCCGGGCTTTTGCATATACCATTCCATGTGTGGAACACCATTTCCTCCTCCCCTGGCCTGTCCTCTCTGTAGATCTCAGCCTCAGTGTTGCTTCTTCTTGGCCTGGAGGAGGTACCTCCCTCAAAGGTCAGTGTGGAACCAAGTTTCATTCTTTCCTAGCATTTATCCGCATGGCCACCGATCACAAAAGAGGGCAGGCACCTTGTCTACTTTTGTTCACCTTTATAATCCCAGTGCCTGGCCCGTGGTGGGTACTGAATGCATATTTGTTGCATATACTTGCATCATCAGTCACTAAACAGAGAGACACGGTTTGAAAATAGAGGTTTCACAGATGAGATGCACTGAAGCAAAGTGGTCAAGTGCGTGAATTAAGGAGTTAAATTGCTTGGGTTCAAATTCCAGCTCTGTCACTTAATAGCTTTGAGACCTGTACCTTACTTCCCTCATAAAGTGCGGAAGAGAGTACCTACATTCACAGTATCCTTCCTGACAAAGCATGTAAGCACATAAAGCCTTCCAACAGTGTCTGGGACATAAAAAAAGTGTAAGAAGTCGTTATCACTGTTACTGTTAATATTTGTGCAAGGGGTGGTATTTTGATTTCTGTACAATGGCTGAAGTGACAGGGTGATACTCGGATCTCAGCACAGGTGATGCCAGCAGTCACAATGGAGTTCTTCTGTCCCCGGATGAGGAGTTTCAGTTCCCCATTCTACAGACCCCCACACCTTCCCCCAAGGCCCTCTGTAGACAGGCGGAAAGCAGCTTTGCAAAGGGTCCCTTGATCAGGTGCCAGAGAACCAACTCCTGAGCTCAGAAGAACGGCACGGCTCCTCCATCAGCTCCACACCTTGGGAGCCGGCCGGCGGGCACTGAGGCGCTATCAGCACCTTGGCCAGCAGACTAAGAAAAGATTGGACTTGTTTGCAGCGCAATTGAAGTCCAGCCTCCCTGGAAAGCCTAATTCCCCCTGTGGACCTTTTTCACTCAGAGGCTATGGAAACACAACTCAGAGTTGTTCCTGGTCTCCTCTCCATTCAACAGGTATTTTCGGAACGTAATTTAAGTGCCAGGGACTGCGTGATGGGGAAGAGACTGGCAGCCACCACTCGGTATAGGAGGCTGAGCTGCGGATCACTTTGTGATGAGTGGCTTTTACTAATCTCCTGTATACTTATGAGAATTCACCACGTTATTATAGGGTTGCTCCGGTTCACTGATAGCATATTTCAGGGAAAGGCAAATGAGGCCTTGCATTCGTGTGCAGAATCACTATTCCCAAAACATAATTCTAATTCCAAACATAACCGCAGGTTAAATTCCACTATGAAAAAAACTCCTAATGCATATGGAGGCCCAGGATTTTGTTGCCTGCAATGAGCCGGCCAATGTTTGGCGGAGGTTTGGAAATCTGTTGTCATATAAAGATTCTGTTGTGCTGGGATTCGTTGTAATGGGATCTGGCCTATAACTTAACAGAATTAGCGAAGGGCCACTTTTATTTCCTGAATCCTAGTGCCAAAGGATGCTGGCACGAGAACCAGCTTTTTCCTAATGAGGCAATTAACACCTCAACATGGTCTGCCTAAAACACATTTTACTGCTTTGCTCATCAGAAGGTAGGATGAGTAATAAAATATCAAAAGGCAGCCAGATAAACATTAAGGTAAAGAGGGGAAAGGCTGTCAATAAGAGATTATTTGTGCTTTCCTTTTATGTCATGAAAAAAGATAGATCACAACTCAAGGTACCTTTTTTTAAAAAGCGTTATAAACAGCCAGGTTCTCCTTGTACGGTATTACTTTCAATCATGCTCTAATCTAACCCAGCTAGAGGAGCATCTACGTTATAATTTATGATACTGAGTCCTTTGGGTAATAAATCCAGAAGGGTGAGTCATCCCACTACAACTCACTTGAAAGAGAAAAATATTCAAAAGCAGCAAATGAAAAAGAATACCAAGAAGGGTTTCAGATACCAAGAAGGGTTTTAGCCATTCCAGTTGGTACCAGGTACAAATGTTATGAGTCAAGATAAAATAAAATATCTACTTGCCAATCTATAGGATGTTCAAAAATTTGGACATTTTATGAGAAATAGTGCATTCACTTTCTACTTTTCAGATTAACAGTTGGCCCCAGTGCCTTAAATTTCAATGTATTTCAGGGGCGCCTGGGTGGCTCAGTTAAGTGTCTGCCTTCGGCTCAGGTCATGATCCCAGGGTTCTGGGATCGAGCCCCGCATCGGGCTCCCTGCTCAGTGGGGAGCCTGCTTCTCCTTCTCCCTCTGTCTGCCGCTCCCTCTGCTTGTGCGCTCTCTCTGTGTCAAATAAATAAATAAAATCTTAAAAATAAATAAATAAATTTAGGTGTACTTCATCTAAAAAGATGTCAGCAGGGTACAGAAAAATATATTTGAAAAAATAATTAAGAAAGTTTAAAATTAGTTTATCTTTTTTCCCAATATCTCATTCTGTACATATTTAGGTCCATTTAAAATAAAGGACAGGGTGGGAGGATGGGTTAGCCTGGTGGTGGGTATTGAGGAGGGCACATTCTGCATGGAGCACTGGGTGTTATGCACAAACAATGAATCATGGAACACTTCATCTAAAACTAATGATGTAATGTATGGGGATTAACATAAGAATTAAAAATAAATAAATAAAAATAAAATAAAACAAAATAAAGGACAAAGACTGACCCATAAAGAAAAATACTCCCAACACTAGCATGAGAAAGAAAATATAAACTCCAAAAATTAAAAAAAAAAAATGAATTTGTTAGCCTAGCTATCAAGATTTTAAACACATTTACCTTTTGAGCTAGCAAATCCAGTTCAATGGATTTATCTGACCAAATGACTTATAGATATGTGTCCAATAATATGCCCTATATCACTGTTTGTCGCAGTGAAAGCTTGGGGGGAAAATGCCTAAATCTTCATTAGTAAAAAATTAGGGCACAGCCATACAAAAGTAACAGTACCCAGTCATGAAAATTTAACTCACAGAAAAGTGAGTTCTTAAATCATTTGTAGCACATACTGGCTACAAATGTCTTGATGGTACTGAACACCTAGAAGGAAAAAAATTTAAATCACTTCTTGAGTTCTTCTGCACAAATGACTTAAAATCCTACAGACTTCCATTTTCATTCATAACTAGGTCTTCGGAGTACTTATTAAGGATTTTTAAAAATTTGTGCTCATAAATTAAAACCAGATTGCCTAGAGAAGAAATTCCAGAATGACAGAGTAAGGGCTTCCAAAAATCCATTCCTCCAAAAAGCAACAAGAACACTGGCAAAAATTGTCAAACTGAACTTTTTCAGGGCTCTGGAACTTAAAGGCTTGTAACAACCAAAAGGGCATTAATTTGAGAAGAACAGCATAATTTTGATGAGAACAGCAAGCTCTGCAGCATTTTAGCTGATACTACCCCCATCCTCGTCTTCTCATTTCTGCAGTAGCCCTTAAAACCAACAGTCTTACAATAACGGTAACTGTAAAAAACAGTAACGTGGCAGTCACTAGAGGGACGGCAGAATGTGCTTGGACAGCCCCCCATCCCCACCCCACTGCCCCAAGAGAGTCCCCTCTCAAAGACTTGTCACTATTTGACCAGTCTGGAAGTTTCCTTTAAAAGCCCTATTAACAGGGCTTGTGTTCAGTTGACTTCAATTAGAGTTGGCTCTGTGGTAAAAGCCCTATCCCCAGACGTTTGTTGAAAACATTTAGCAGCAATTGTTCAACACTGCAGTTGCCTGAGAAAGTAATACCATTTGGGGAGAACAAGAGGCTGGCCAAAAGTCTTAAAAAAGAAAATTTAGAGAATGAGATTAATATGGAGGGCTTAGAAAAGCTCCAACATATTCTTGGGGCTTTAAAAAGTAGGCACGTGAAGGGCTGTGCACATGCCCATGAAAGATTTAAGAGGGCTCTCTTACCTCTAGTTGACCTTGATGTTCTGACAAATGGGAAGTGAAAGCTAATGCAGAGTCAGAAGCTGCCTGAGTGCTGAATGTATACATCAACACACACACACACACACACACACACACACACACACACACCAAGCAATCTGGTGGAGAGGAGACGTATTTGCCCTGGGTATTTAAGAATATCTCTGTCCAATTACTAGGTGGCCACTAAGGTAACTCTATAAAAACCTTAGCGGACACATATGCAGAGAATACACACTATAGTATCCATCCAGGAAAGTCACTGAATAGTCAATAACAGTACAACAACGAACCCTTTGGGGATGCCGGAAGGTATGATTTCTAGAGTTTTAACAATACTATTTCAAATGTCCAGATTTCATTTTCTAATTATGAGACCAGAAAACTATAGCCCATACATAGGAAAAAGAGCATTTGGTGTAAATTGATCCTGAAGAAGGCCAAATATTAGATTTACTGAACAAAGACTTTAAAGATTTTATTTATTTATTTGACAGAGAGAGACACAGTGAGAGAGGGAACACAAGCAGAGGGAGTGGGAGAGGGAGAAGCAGGCTCTCCACGGAGCAGGGAGCCCAATGCGGGGCTCGATCCCAGGACCCTGGGATCAGGACCTGAGCCAAAGGCAGACGCTTAACAACTGAGCCACCCAGGCGCCCCTGAACAAAGACTTTAAAGTAGTATAAATATGTTCAACATTTAAAGGAAAACATGACTCAAGTACTAGAGGAAAATATGTAAACAATCTCTACTAAATAGAAGATACCAATAAAAAGATTTTAAAAATGTAAAAACAAACTGAAAAGGAGGCACCTGGGTGGCTCAATCAGTTAAGCGCCTGACTCCTGATTTTGGCTCGGGTCCCTATTGCGCTGGGTGTGGAGCCTGCTTGAGATTCTTTCTCTCCCTTTCCCTCTGCCACTTCACCCCCCTCTAAAAAACAAACAGGAAAGAAACAAAATGCCCAAACTGAAATTCTTGAGTTGAAAAGCGTAATAACTGAAATAAAAATTTCATTTCACTAGAGATTTGTGAACTACCAGAAGAAACAATCAGCAAGCTTGAAGATAAAGATGATCTAGTCTGAGGACTACAAGGAAAAAGAATGTAGAAAAATGAACAAAGCCTCAGAGACCTATAGGACACAATCAAGTGTACCAACATATACATAAGAGAAATCCTAGGAGAGGTGGAAAAGAAATGCACAGAAAATGTGAAGAAATGATCATTAAAAAGTACCCAAATGTGATGAACAGGCATGTACACATCCAAGAAGCTGAACAGACATCAGGCAGGATAAATTCAATAGTATCTCCTTCTAGGTACAACATAAATTGTAAAAAGTCAAAGACACAAAGAGAAACTTAAAAGCAGCCTGACAAAAGTGACTTCTCAAGTATAAAGAATTCTCAGTAACAATGAGCGCAGATTTCTCATCAGAAACCATAGGGGCCATGGATGGAACTAGAAGGTATTATGCTAAATGAAATAAGTCAATCAGAGAAAGACAATTATCATATTTCTTCACTCATTTGTGGAATATAAGAAACAAAACAGAGGAGCATACAGGAAGGGAGTGAAAAATAAAACAAGACGAAATCAGAAAAATAAAACAAGACAAACAATAAGAGAGGCTTAACTCTAGGAAACAAACTGAGGGCTGCTGGAGGGGGGTGGGGTGGGGGGATGGGGTACCTGGGTGATGGACGTTAAGGAGGGCACGTGATGTAATGAGCACTGGGTGTTATATGCAACTGATGAATCACTGAACGCTACCTCTGAAACTAATAATATACTATGTTAATTAATTGAATTTAAATTAAAAAAATAAATTTAAAAAAACCCATAGAGGCTAGAAAGCAGTTGGATGGCAAATTCAAATTACTGGGGGTAGGGTGGGGAGGGGGAAAGACTATCAACCAAGAACCCATTAAAACTATCCTTCAGGGCACCTGGGTGGCTCAGTTGGTTAAGCAACTGCCTTTGGCTCAGGTCATGATCCTGGAGTCCCTGGATCGAGTCCCGCATCGGGCTCCCTGCTCGGCAGGGAGTCTGCTTCTCCCTCTGACCCTCCCCCCTCTCATGTGCTTGCTCTCTCTCATTCTCTCTCTCTCAAATAAACAAATAAAATCTTTAAAAAAAAAAAACCAAAAAAACTATCCTTCAAAACCAAAGAAGAAATTAAGATATTCCCCGATAAACAAATACTGAGAGAGTTTGTCACTAACAGACCTGTACTGCAAGAAATTCTAATAAAGGTACTCCTTCAGGCTGATATTCACATGCAAAAGAATGAAGCTGGACCACTTTCCTTATACCATATATAAAAATTAACTCAAAATTAATCAGACACCTAAATGTGAGACCGATCTAAGACCTAAAACTATATATATAAAAAAAAAATCTTAGAAGAAAATACAGGAATTAATCTTCACGACCCTGGGTGAGATAACAGTTTCTTAGATATGAAACCAAAAGCACAGCAAGAAAAGAAAAAAAATAGATAAATTGGTCTTCATCAAAATGAAAAACTTCTGTTCTTCCCAGGATTCTATCAAGAAAGCAAAAAGATAACTCACAGAATGAGGAAAAAAATTGTAAATTGTATATCCAATGAGGGATTTGTATCCAGAATATATCAAGAACTCCTAAAACTCAACAATAAACGGACAATCCCATTTAAAAACGGCCAAGGATTTTGATACATATATCTTCCAAGATGATATACAAATGGCCAGTAAGCATAGGAAAAGATGCTCAACATCATTAGTCATTAGGAAATTACAAATCAAAACCACAATGAGACCCCACCTCACATACACTAGGACATCTATGATTAAAAAAAAAGAAAGTGTTGTTAAGGATG
The DNA here is from genome assembly GCF_002201575.2 of Neomonachus schauinslandi. Lineage (NCBI taxonomy): Eukaryota > Metazoa > Chordata > Mammalia > Carnivora > Phocidae > Neomonachus > Neomonachus schauinslandi. The sequence goes on along the minus strand of NC_058403.1, from coordinate 183,179,944 downwards.
CAGAAACAATGAAACCCTCATGCAATCTTGGTAGGATTATAAAATGGTACAGCTGCTTTCGAAAACAATTTGGCAGTTCTTTTTTTTTTTTTTGAAAGATTTTATTTATTTATTTGACAGAGAGAGAGACAGTGAGAGAGGGAACACAAGCAGGGGGAGTGGAAGAGGGAGAAGCAGGCTTCCGGCCGAGGGAGCCGGATGCGGGGCTCGATCCCAGGACCCTGGGATCATGACCTGAGCCGAAGGCAGACGCTTAACGACTGAGCCACCCAGGCGCCCCCGATTTGGCAGTTCTTAAAAATGTTATTCCACTCCTAAGCATATACCTATGAGAAATGAAAATGCAGGTACACAAAAAAACTTGTACATGAATAATCATAGCAGCATATCCACAAGGGCCAAAAAGCAGAAGCAATCCAAATGTCCATCAACTGATGGATGGAAACACAAAATGTGGTCAATTCATACAGTGAAATATTATTCAACAAAAAGGCGAACAGAATACTGATACATGCCGCAACATTACTGAACCTTGAAGATGTCCTGCTAAGTGAAAAAAGCCAGTCTTAAACAACCACAGATTAAATGACGCCATTTATACAAAATGTCCAGAACAGGCAAACTCAGAGGCAGGAAGTAGATTAGCAGGGACTAGGGACAGGAGGCAATGGGGGAATGACTGCCAATGAGTACAGGATTTCTTTTGGGGTGATGAAAATATTTTGGAATTAGACAGTGGTGTTGGTTGCACAATTCTGTAATTACACTAGAACACACTAAACTGTTCATTTTAAATGGGAAAATTTTATGATGAGTGAATCATAGCTCTACAAAGCAGTTTGTCTTTTTTTTTTTAAGATGATAGGAATGAACAAAAAATAGATTGCCCGGATTCTGGAGCCAGACTACCAGGTTAAATCTCAAGTATGACATTTATTAACTGTGAGACTCTTGCAAGTTATTTAACCTCTGTGTACCTCAGTATCTTCATCTATGAAATGGGCATAATGATAACAATAAATGAATCAACTATTGTTATTATTTTAGGAGGGGAGGTTCAGGTTCTCCCTGACCTTCTGAGGAAGAAAGGAGGGAAAGAGAGATGATGGAGCGGGTGTGTCTAGAATCAGAGAATCAAGTTGAAGATATAACCCATGAGTGCCTTTATTTTTTCGTGCTGAGAGAATGGGCTGTGAGGGTTTGGGAAAGAAGTCACCTTGGCATGCTGACAAGTAGATGAGAGGCCAGCTGAAGCAAAAACCCTTTATGTTTAGGGATGTCACTCACATGACTCTGAGAGTCCTTACTTAAAAAACATGGCGGCCTGGAATCAGTAACAGAAAACAGAATGACAGGACTTTTCCAGGGCTGCTGAGTGGCGGGGGTTGTGGATAAAGAAAAATGGAGCGAGGGAAAAAGGGTCTGCTCAGAAATGTCACTGAGGGATTGGCAATGGAGTTTCAGTCGAGAACAGGAAGGATGTGCTGCTAACAGAGCCAAGAATAAAACAATTGCGTAAAGTTTCTGAAAGATGGCTAGTCTGAAACAAAGCTTAGCTTTCCAACAGGAAGAAAGGAATTAGGATTCTTGAGCTTGGAAATGAGACAAATCAATGATGACAGATTCATTTTTTCGTCGATTTTTATTTTTTATTTATTTTTTTTAGATTTTATTTACTGGAGAGAGAGTGAGTGAAAGAGCGAGAGGAGGAGCAGGGGGAGGGGCAGAGGTAGAGGGACTAGGAGAGCAGGGAGCCCGACACGGGGCTCGATCCCAGGACCCCGAGATCATGACTTAAGCTGAAAGCAGATGCTTACCTGACTGAGCCACCCAGATGCCCCTGATTTTTATTTCTTTCAACATCTTCTCCCTATGCTTTTTTTTCTCTCCAACACTTTATCACTGTCACATTCTCTTGCTGGAAACTGATCTTACTACTCAGGCTTCTGAGGTAATGTAAATTTTAGTGGAGGTGGTATGTTTGAAATAGTACATCGAAGAAAAGTACATAATAATAATAACAACAACAACAATAACTCATGAATTTACCTACCACTTTTCTCCCAAACCCAAAGTAATGTAACCCAATTTATTGTATAAATTCCCCAGGGCAGCATTTGCTGCATCACCAGGTGCAAATCTAGTATTCCTTGGGAAAAAAAGCATTCTCTAATCAAAATGATTTTTAAAAATCATTACAAAATATTCCTCTTTAGATATTCACAATGAATCTTGGCATATTTAAGGCTCTGAAAAGTCCTGTAGTGAAGAAAACTATTATATTTATTTAACCTGAAGTTTCCCAAATTTATTCGATGAGAGAATCCTCGCTTTCCGGAGAAACTTTTGTAACATAATTCAAACATGAGGTCTGTGAAGCACACTTTCAGACGTATGACTCGATGAAAAGGCAGCATTATCTATAATGAGCACATGGGCAACTGGAATGCCAAAGAGGGGAAGCAACTTCTTAGAGCTTGGTAAGGAAAAGACTCCACCGAGACATCCAGGTCTGTCCCCTTTTGCCCTGCCAACTAAGTGAATTTCCCCAGGCACAGCTCACATGAAATGTACCACCAGCCAGGGCATTTCCTACAATGACATCAAAGCAGACACATGTAACAGATTACCGCAGCGTCTGGGCACACTGAGGTATAAACACGAGATGGCATCACTTGACCAGTCTCAGTGTTCAACCTTGCTGTGTCAAACTCCCCTTACCTATCAGGTGGAAGTCGCCATCAATAAATATCTTTATCCGACTCTAATTTTTCATTAACTTCCAATTACTTCAGGTGTCGCATTCTGGTTTTCTAAGACTAAGCCCATGTTCTTTTAAAACCCCTATTTTGTATTTGGATCAACATTCCTTCCCCCATCCCACCAGGGCAGGTGGCTAAAAACTTAAGGCAGAGGCGTGTGGTCTGCCCTCAAAAGTACTCTCTCTTTCGTGAACCTTCTGCTCTGGTGTCTGGGACACAGAAGATGAAAGGAAAGAGGAGATGTGCCTCTTTATCGGCCCCTGCGGCAGATGCGTCAAAAACATTCATCTCTCCAGTATACCTTTTCACAACGAGTATCTTTCTCTGCCTCCTTGATGTTGGGCTTGGTCATGTGAGTCGCTTTGACCAATAGGATGTTAGCCGTCATGACATCAGCGGGATCTCAGTGCACGCATGAGCAGTAGAGCTTGCTCGCTTGCACTTCATTCACTGCCATGAGTAAAAATTTCCCCAGGTAGCTGCTGCCCCTTTGACCTGGGTACCAAATTAAACACGTGGCAGCAGATCTGAGGCTAACCCCTAGTGCACAAGCATAGCTCAACTCACACCTTGAAGTATGACACCAACCCGTTCTAGAAAAGCTGACATGAGCAAGAAGCAACGATTATTGTTGCAGGCCACTCTGATTAGGGATGGACTGCCACACGGTACTACTGCAGGAAAAACCAACAATGCAGTGGGATCACACAGAGATTGTGTACAGCTAGCATGGTTTCTTCATGGGCATTTGGTATGAACAAGTGGCACCTGGTTGCCCCAGTCATTGGAGGTCCTCCTGAGAGAATTTAGCCCCCAATCTGCCTGACTCCCAGCTGGCGGTCTGGGGCCACATTCCTTTAACATATGTGGCGACATTCCTCTCCAAGTCCAAAGCCTCCACCTCATTTTCTCTCTCTGTCCTCCAGCTCCAGCACCCTCAGGCATGCCGAGGGGAGGTCTACACCTCTGCGGAACCAGAGGGGCCCTTGGCCCAACCTGTGCCTGACCATGCTACTGCTCTCCTCTCTCCTGTTTTTTTTTGGCTAAATCTTTTCGCTAAGGTCCCAGCAGGTTATAAGCCCACTGTAATAGCTCGGCAAAACGCACACCAGAGATCACCAGGCCCTGACTTGACTGGAGCGGAGAGAGGGGATGATTGGCAGCTGGGACATGTCCAGACTTTAGAAACAGCTCTCTCTTGGAACATCCCTCCTGCGGCCTCGGAAAAAATGCAGTACTTATGGGACTGTAATTTTGTTTAACATACATCTGCATAATTAGGGTGATAGCATGTATGTGCCCATTAGTTTAGTCTCAAATTTGGGGGTTGTAAGCTAACGTGTGACCAAGAATACACAGACTCAGGGAGGCCACTTAAGCACCGCAATGGAAAGGGCCATAGTCCAAGGACAGCTACCATATGCACACTTCCTTAGCTGAGTTTAATCAACAACCAGCAGTTGTTAATTAGCATCAGGGATGCCAAAACAGGTTCTTATTGGTGAAACTAATGACGTGTTAATTAGCATGATGGATGTTAGAAATAGGGTCTGGCTGGTGAACTCCAAGGTATTTAGAATGCTTGAAGTGGCTAAAATTGTCTGGGTATACTTGCCACCTCTGCGTGAACTGGAAAGAAAAAAACCCACTTTGGCATGTACCCCGCACCCTTATGATGACACCCCTAGGCGTAGACAATGGAGATTTTCTAATTGAAAGAGTCCTAACGAGTGGAGTCAGAATCCTGCCTCTGTGATGGCGCTGGGTTGGCCTTAAATGAACCTTTCGTACAGGGTAGGATGGGAGTTTCTCAAACCCTGGTTCTCAACTTAGGCTGAACAGGAGCCTTGCACGGGGAGTTTTTAGGATCCCAAGAGCCAGGCCTCACCCAGGAAAATGATGCAGGAATCTCTTGAGGGAGGACCAGGATCAGTACCTTTTTAAAGCTCTCCTGCTGCTTCCAGTGTGTAGCCGGGATAAGCCCCACCGCTAAACAGCTATACGGCGTGCTGGGACTGCACCGGGCATGCAGAAGGGGGTGGTGAGCTGTTTTGAGCCTGCTTTGCTAATGAATATTCATCTAGTCAATGTCTGTATGTGTGGGAGAATTTGGTCCAAGGCCTGCTTTCATTAAATTGGAGCAAGGTTATAGAAGAATAGCTAACACTCACCAACTCCAGCTTCTTTGGCGGCTTCCAAAATATCTGGAGGGATCAAATTGGCTTTGGTCAGCTCATAACCCCCTACTTCTCTTAATAGCTTTTGGGAAATTCTCTTCTCCCTAAACAGACAACCTTTCTCTCTTTCAAGTTTGCCTCTTCTACCAGCTCAGTTTGTGGGTGAAGCCAGAAAGGCCCGTTCTACTTAAATAGAGCCCATTGGCAAGTGCTGCATGGCCGCAACTTTTGAATTTAGAACACAGGGTACTTGCATCTTCTGTCCATACTCTGGGTCTTGGCCAAAATTCTGGAACAACAAGAGATGATTTCTGTCAGTTCCCAAACACTATTCTATTACAAATCCATAAACAAGTGGGCACATACAGGTATAGAATTAGAGGCCAAAGCCAAGGATCTTGGGCAATGCCCTGATGCATTTAAACTCAATGGTAAAATGATGGAAGGAAGGCAGAAGCGCTACCCCTGATTTTTTCTTCCCAGTCTCTTGACAAAGACTAGATTGCTGAACACAGGGCTCATCTCCACACTAAGCAAACCTCCTCTCCCCGGGAGCTCTCTGTTATTACCACTTCAGGGCCCTATCTGCTTTAATAACAGGCATCCATCAGAAAAAGCCCATGAAATAAACAGACAGTTACAAATAGGACAGGCTACATTCACAGGAGGGGAGAACAAGAAGAGATGAGATTAAATTTTCTGTGCTTTTAATCTCGCATGTCTCACCAGCTGAAAGAGTTTACTGTGTCCTTTTTCCACCCACAGCGTGCTTGCTGAGATCTCCCAGCAGAGACTGTGGTCGACAAGAATGCCATGTGCATTAGAAGCATAGAAAAGACTTTCATGTTACCCTTCATGAAAGAAAAAAAAAAAGGATAATTCTAATGGACTAAACTGTGTCTCCCCCCAAATGCATATATTGCAGCCCTAACCCCACACTGTGACCGTATTTGGAGACGCGGTCTCTAAGGAGCTCATTAGGTAGGGCACTAATCCCACAGGACTAGTGTCCTTATTAGAAGAGGAAGAGGGGCGCCTGGGTGGCTCAGTTGGTTAAGCGACTGCCTTCATCTCAGGTCATGAATTCAGGGTCCTGGGATTGAGCCCCACATCGGGCTCCCTGCTCATTGGTGAGTCTGCTTCTCCCTCTTCCTCTGTGATCTCTCTCACTCTCTCTCAAATAATAAAAATCTTAAAAAAAAAAAAAAAAGAGGAAGAAACACCAGAGATCCCCCTTTCTCCCCCCCCCCCCCCCCCCCCGTCCCCCGCCCCCCCCCCCCCCCACGCACAGAGGAAAGGTCAGGTGTAGACACAGCAAGAAGGTGGTTGTCTACAAGCCAAGAAAAGAGGTCTCCCCGGAAATGAATCCTGCTGGCACCTTGATCTTGAACGTCTAGCCTCTAGGCTAACCTCTAGCCTCTGGAACTGTGAGACAATAAATCTGGGCTATTTAACTCACCCAGTCTGTGGGACTTTGCTATGGCAGCCTGAGCTGACTAATGCAATGATATTGAAGGCACTTCTCTTCTAATGAAGAGAAATGGGTCTCTATTTTACCAGGTGGAGTTCTACTAACTACAGTAGGGAGACTTTTCTCTACCAAAACTGGGGGTGATGGAAGGAGTGGAAACTGGGAAAAAAAAATGCCCCCACAGTGCAACATCAAAAGGCAAGTTGTGAATGGAAAGTCCAAGCTAGTCAGTGCTTACCTCTGGCCAATCAGGACTCGGAGGGAAAGCAGGGCTCAGGCCAATGCACGTAGCACAGTTTTAAGTATCAAACCAAAAAAAAAAAAACAAAAAAAAAACAAAACTGGAGATAAAAGCTTCCAACTGGTTGTAGAAATGCCAATTTCTTCCATTGTTTTGCACTGGAGTGAGTGAGCATTACAATCATCTGAGCAAGAAATTTCGATCTGTGCATGTTTGGGTTGGAAAAGGGAACTTTGGAGAAAACAGTCCCTGAACATTTCAAAGCAAAATCTTCAAGTAAAGACTAATTCAGAGTGGCTATTTTTGATGCTTGAAGTAAATGAAACAATATCTGGATTCCTAACGCTTGGCTAACAGCTAAACAAGCTTCACCAAACACAAGCTACATTTTTCCTTCTCTTTTTAAACAAATGCATCACAGCAGTTAATAATAATGCTCAGTCATAACATATGAAGAGCTTGAAATATTTTTTTAAATACCCTTTAAATAGAAATCCTAAGTTGCTTAAAAAAAAACATCTTGTTTAAATAAGAGTTTTAATACTACATTGCAAATCACCTGTATCCAGTCACAAAATTGAGTCCATGGCATTTATAAGTACAAGCCATGCTGGGCTCTCCAGTGGCAACAACAACCAATCATTCACTCTCCTGAATTACACCTCTTTCCAGTGGAAACAACCATCCCAACAAACTACTCATATCAGGGTGCAGGACTGAACGGTTACCTGGACACTGGTTGTTGGAAAATGTACATATTCCACATGTGAGGGCAGCAAAATGGAAAGAACAGGGACGGCACGCGTCTCAAATTCTACTTGGACTTGGACATGCAGACTTTGGCCAGAATGCAAATCCCAGCGCCGGATGATGAGGGAAGGAGAAAGGGAATCCAGCTTTTGTTGAGTGTCTGGCTTTTAACTCATACTCTTTCGACTTCAACCCACTGTCTCCCAGGAAGGGAGAAGTGGACTCCTTCAGAATACTCTTGTAGAACAAAGGCCACTGTGTGCCCGTTCCTCTATAATTTATACATCAAAGGTGTTGCTCTGTCGCCAATTTGTGTCTTTTGTGATCCTCTGCAGAATCTCTTGGCTCACAGACATTTAACCTGAACTCTAAGTTCATTTCTGTATGCTACTTTGTTGCTTGGCACCTACTTTTAGAACATTTTGTGTGTATGTCTGATGTGTCTTCTGGACAGCAGAGGACCAAAGAACATTTTGAAATGACCACAGCATCACATATAACAACCTTATAGAGTGAGGAAAAGGAAGGGAAGAAAAAATCAATGGATTCCATATGGGGTATGAGCTTAAATGGTATATTTAGGAAGAATGAGATCTACTGTGGCCATCAATGGGGTTTTACCTACTGGGTTTTTCCCATTTCTTGGGTCAAAACATCCCGGTTTTCATTTAGGAACTATCCCTCCCCCACTCTCAGATGAGGTAACTGAAGCTAACATAAGAGTAGGTGGGTTAACCCCACTCCACACTTGGGCTCCAACGACTGGCACATGGTCCTAACCCTGGCCACTCTCAGCCCTCTTCCTCCTTGGCCCAGGGATTGCCTTATGGGCAGACTCTTGTTCTAAGTGGAAGCATCATCCCCTTGACTAGTCCTGAAACTTTTGAGAAAGACTCATTTCCTTGTTGCAGGGGGTTGTCAAGCTGGTTAGAAAAAGCCTAGAGGTGCTCAGGTCAAATCCCACCTAAGAATGATGCCAAATGAAAGGGAAGCCAAGCCCTGGGGATGAAGAGAGAAAATGTGAGGTCTGATTTTGTTAGTTAGGTGACAGATGAGCTCCTAGACCTAGTCACGCTGGAAGTTAATCTACCACTTGGTTCTGCTGGCAATAAATTTACCTCTTTCAGTTGAAGTAAGTTTGAATTGGACTTCTGTCCAAACAACCCAAAGTCCTGATTCATAAAGGTCCCTCACTCCCAGTGGCCTACCAAACAAGGTAGTATGTCAACAACTTCCTGGGAAAACAGCAGAATGAGCAGGCTACCTTGGGCTCAGATGACATGGGTTCAAATCTCAGCTCTTCTGGGGGGTCTCTGATGATCTTTTCACCTGATTGTTCTTCCCTATAAAATGGATATTAAAAATATTTCTTCTTTGGACCAATCACGTAAATGAAATAAGAAACAGTAGGTGACATTTAGAACAGTAGATGTGATTTAGAAACAGCTACTAATACTTCTCCCCTTCCCTGTTCTATCTAGTTCATATACTCCTTACCTGAAGAGCAGGCAAAGGTAGAGAGTAGTTCTCAAAGTGTGGTCTGGAAACTCCCAGGAACCCCCAAAATCTTTCCAGGGGGTCCATGAGATAAACTATTCTGATAATAACACTAAGATGTTGCCCTCATTCTTTAATGGTCAATGAAGTTTTCCAGACGCTAAATCACTTGTGATATCACAACAAACTGAATGCTGAGGCCAATGTGATTATCCAGCTGTCTTCTATTAAGCCAGATGTTAAGATTTTGAAAAATAATGGCATTGGGCCCAGTCATTTTCCTTTTGTTTGCAAAATATGGTATTTATGATAGCATGTAACAAATTCCTTATTCTTATATTTTAAATAATTCAGTAATTTAATTTTTTTTCCAGTTAGAATTTTGATTATGGTAAATATTTATAGATATATACCACTCAAAAACAAGTTATTTTAACAGACTAAAGGGGTCTTGAGAATAAAAACTTTGAAAACTCATACAGAGCATGGATTTGGGAACCAGATGGAGTGAGTTCAAATTCTGGCTATGCTATTCACTGACCTACTGAAGGAGGGAAGTGACTTAGCTTTTCTTGGCTGGCCTTACTTTTCTCGTTTGTAAAATGGGCATATTATAGTACCTACCTCCCAAGGTTATTTTAAGGATTAAATGAGTTAATATAGATAAAACGTTCAGTGAATGCTAAAAAAAAAAAAAATCTTAGTTGCTATGATCATTATTACTAAGTTGAAAATACAGCATAAAAAAGCTAGTTATACAGAGCTCTACAATATATGCACTGTTTTTGGTGCAACAATTCCTTTCAGTAGATTATTTAGAAATACTATGTATTGGGGCACCTGGGTGGCTCAGTTAGTTAAGCATCCAACTCTTGATTTCAGCTCAGGTCATGATCTCAGGGTCATGAGATCAAGCCTCTGCACTGGGCTCTGCACTCAGCACAGAGCCTGCTTGAGATTCTCTCTCTCCTTCTCCCTCTGCTCCTCCTCCTGCTCATGCCCTCTCCCTCTCTCTCTCTCTAAAATAAATAAATAAAATCTTTAAAAAAAAGAAATACTATGCATCAATGCATTCAAAGATCAAAAGAGACTGTGCCCCTCCCCCCAAAAAAGATTGTGTCCTCAGGGAATTTATGATTTAATAATAGTAAGAATAATTATTTAGATCATACTTTTGTACCAAGCACTTTTGACTGTTCACCTCAAACCACTGAATAGGTACTATTGACTTCTGCATTTTATAGGGGCAATAACTGAGATTGACAAAGATGTAATAATTTGCCCTAAAGCACACAGTTAGCAATTAGGCATATATCAAGTAAAACCTACATGTGCAAGACTACAAAGCCCTTGGTCTTTACCAATACCCTGCAGAAACTCTATTGGGGTGACTGAACCATGGGAAGTATTGAACCAAAGTTTACCTTCAAAGAGAAAGAGAAGTATGTCCTTACTTCAAAAAGGCCTCAGCAAATCCCAACACACCCACCTTTATAGGCATCCTTCCAATACTGAAGGCTGTAGGGACATGAAGAATAGATTTACTTCTGTTACAGGTTGGGGTACAGAACAATATTGTAAATGTGAGGGGTAAAATCATGAATCCCATTCTTTAAAAAACATAGAAATGAGCCATACTATATACATCTTTATAGAAGGGGTATGCTTGTTCATGAGGGGCATTACCTGCTTTCAAACAGTGCTTATGAAAGAAAAAGCTCTTCTCAGGCAACAGTCGAGATAAGAACCACCAAACAAGATACAGAAATGTCACACACAATTTGTAGTCCAAATTATAAGCTATTCCTCCTTCCTATACAATCTTTCAGCAAAAACGAAATGTGACCCAGGGGAATGAATAATAGTTAAAGCCAGCCAAAAATATGGCCTTTAGGAAGAGAAACAATAAAACATCTATTATTTTTAGCAATTTCTCATTATTTGTCTTGGGAGGGTGCTTTTCTCTTTTTTTTTTTTTCTCAAAAGATTCATTTTCAGATTAGTCACAGAGGGCTGGCAAAATGCTGGGGAGTTGAAGGTACTTCAGAGCCGTCTTCTGGAGCGGTTCTCCAAAACTTTTCAGGGAAATGATGCTGCCCTTGCCCAGAAATCTGTGTGAGCTGCAGAGTTTGAGCAAGGCAGAGAGCAGAAACCTTGGGGTAAGTGCCCCTGGCCATTTAGCTGAACTTGGAATAGACCTTTTCTTCACTAAAGGGAGGAGTTACCTAGAAAGGGTAGAAAACCTGACACAATGAAGGTCTCCAGGACCATAAATACATGTGGAAAAATAAAGGAAGACTTTCGGGGCTCCTGCCTTCCACTCAGGTCATGATCCCAGGGTCCTGGGATAGAGCAGAGCAGGGAACCCGCTTCTCAGTCTCCCTCTCCCTCTGCCCCTGCTCATGTGCTCTCTCTCACTCACTCTCTCTCTCAAATAAATAAAGTCTTTAAAAAAAAAAAAAAAAAAAAAAAGGAAGACTTTCAAAAACGAAGGAAAAAAATGTGTATCATAATATGTTTCAGCCGGAACAAAAAAAGAAGTTAAAAAACAATTCCTCATAAAAGTGGTGAAGATAGGTTATATAAAGAAAATGAGATTATATTATTGTGGTCTAACTGAATATTTGCAAAAGCTCCCTCTCTGTGAAATCGTGCAGTTACTGTGGAATGGACATTTCTCAAAAAATTAAACATAGAATTACTCTGTGATGCAGCAATTCCACATCTGGGTATACATCCAAAAGAACTGCAAGCAGGGACTCAAACAGGTATCTGTACACCCATGTTCATAGTAGCATTATTCACAATAGCCCAAAGGTGGGAGCAACTCAAGTGCGCATTGGAGAATAAATGGAGAAACAAAATGTGGTACCTACACACAAAGGAGTATATTCAACCCTAAAAAGAAACAGAATTCTGGGGCACCTGGGTGGCTCAGTCGGTTAAGCGTTGGCCTTCAGCTCAGGTCATGATCCTGGAGTCCCGGGACCGAGCCCCAAGTCAGGCTCCCTGCTCACTGGGGAGACTGCTTCTCCCTCTCCCTCTGCCCCTCCCCCTGCTCCTCCCCCGACTCCGGCTCCCACTCATGCTTGCTCTCTCTCTCGTTCAACCTCCCTCTCAAATAAATAAAATTTAAAAAAACAATAAAAACAAAAAACAGAACTCCGACCCATGCTCCAACAAGGATGATCATTGAGGACATTATGCCAAGTGAAACAAGCCCATCATAAAAAGACAAGTCCTGTATCAATACTGTATCATTCCACGCAGAAGGATCGAGATAGGTTATGCCTAGAGTAGTTCAATTAATAGGGCCAGAAAGTAGAATGGTGGTTACCAGGCACTGGGGCAGGGGGAGTGGAATGGGGGATTATTGGTCAATGAGGACAAAGTTTCAGTTTGGAGAGGTGCAAAAAGGTCTGGAGATGGCTGGTGGGAATGGCCGCTCAACAGGGTGAACATACTTGGTACCAGTGAACTCTACACTTAAAAATGACTAAAACGATAAATCTTATGTTACGTGGATTTTACCACAATAAAGTAAGCTGGAAACAAAACAAAACAAAACAAAACAACCCAGAGCACAAAAGGAGCCCCTTCCCCTCCATCTGCACTCTTCTTGCAGTTTCACGTGTTGATCCTCCTACCAAGAGGCAGCGTCCTTGTCCCCAGCCCTCGAATCTGGGCTGGCTCTGGGACAGACTGGCTTTCGGGACAGACTGTGGCAGAAGTGACATTCTGGGATGTTGGAGCTGAGGCCTTCAGAGACTCTGCAGCGTCTACTTTCCCACAGGAAACCCAGCCACGACATGAAGAAGTCCAGACTATCAGGCTGGGGAGAGAGAGAGAGACACCAGATGCAGAGAAAGGCCCTTGTAAAAATGAGGGGCCATATGTGGAGACGGGCCACAAGAGGAAAACTAAGGTGCCCCGGCCAAGAGTCAGCACCCAGTCACGTGAGAGAGGCCAGCAGGGGTTCTCCAGAACCAACTCAACTGCCCCAGCCAGCACCACGGGGAGCAGAGGCAAGTGAGGCAAGCTGAACCCTGCCCAAATTCCTGACCACAGAATGGGAGGTAGGCCACGGATCGATGACTGCTCTAAGCCACTACATTGTGAGGTGGTTTGTCTCACGGCAATAGATAACTGAAACAGTCGTGCAAACATATGCCCTCGTTTTAAAGACTTTCCTCTCTTCTTATTCTACTTCTACCACTATGTATTACAATCACCCATTCATTCAACAAATATTTACTGAGTACCTGTGATGCAGCAAGACTCGTGCTGACATCTGAGACTTATCATGGAAGGAAATGAAGACTCCTGCCCTCAAGGAGCTTACATTTTAAAAGGAGGAGGACAGAAGAGAAATACAATTAAGAAAAAAACTAGTATGGGGACGCCTGGGGAGCTCATTCGGTTGAGCATCTGCCTTCGGCTCAGGTCATGATCTCAGGGTCCTGGGATTGAACCCTGCATCGGGCTCCCGCTCAGCAGGGTGTCTGTTTCTCCCTCTCCCTCTGCCCCTCCCCCTGCACTTGTGATCTCTCTCTCTCTCAAATAAATAAATAAAATCTTAAAAAAAAATAGTATGTTTAAAGGTGAAATGTGGTGGAGAAGGGAAAGGTAGCATAGAGCACAGGGGGCAGGCAGAGAGGAGGGAGGGACACGGGCATTCCTTCTGGAAGGGCCTGCACCAATCTTTTCTGTGAAAAGATAATTCATCTGTTCCATCATATGTTTTTTGTTATCTGACCTTTTCTGATGATGATGCCTTGGTTTTAATTATATGTAATCACTGTGCTAATGGAAATAAATATAGGCAGCTCAGTTCATTATCTTGATTACAGAAAAAATTATACGTTCTCTCATATTGCTACTACATAAAAAAAAAAAAAGACAGATGGAAACTTCATCTGCAGGCAAAACCTTGAGGAAAGACCGGGAGACCCCCAAAATTCATAAATCCCACCGAAAATCTGAAAGGGCATCTGTGAATTTTCCAGAGTCCTTACACCAGACTTCACCAAAGATGGACCCTCCGTAATGCTGGATGATGAAGAATATAGCTAGCTCTGCAGAGGGCTTTTAGTGCTCACCATCTATCAGGTTCACAGAAGTTGGTGGTGAAGACCATAGGCTTTGGTGTCGGGCACACCTTGGTTCAAGTCCAAGTTCCACCACCTACAACCTGGTTGACGTGTTTCCCTAAGCCTCAGTTTCCTGGTCTACAAAACAGGCATAATTACACCCCGCTTCACAAAAGGAAGAAATAAATGAGACCACGTACAACTTAAAGCATTTAGCCAGCGGCTACAAAATGACAAGCAGTAGGTAAGTGTTACCTGTTAACACAAGATTACTCTTTATAAGGTGTTCTAGGTATAAAAACCGCAGAAAAAGAAGGACGGTCAACGCTTGACTTTATAACCACAGAACGATTCACCCTTGGACATGTCGTAGGACTCTGCAGGTCCTACCACGAAGGCCAAGAGCTCTGGACCTGCATTGAGATAAAGCTCATATTTACAGGTACCTTCCTGCTACAACCATATTCTGAGGTTAGGTGTAAGTGACCCTTTAATTATGCATGACCCTGGGGCAGAATTAATCATAAGAGGTCAAGTTGAAAGCCAGTGTTAAATGGAAAAAAAGACACTCCCTCTAGATCTATTTAAGGCCCCCAAGAATCATCCCTGCTACCTGGATTCACCCTGAGACTAGGTCCTAGAGCTTCCCCTGCCCTCTCGAAACAGTATTTCTGACCCCAAATTTGCAACTTAACAATGAACGTAGGGAGTTTTGTCTTTTTGGTGGGAGGTGGGGTGAGGGGTGCTGCCTGGCACTTAAGCTCTTCTATGTTTGGAGAATCATTGCTTTATAAATGGAAGAAGGAGCCTATTTCACACTAGAGAGGGTGAAAAGTCAAAACCTCCATTTGCTGGCTCTTCTGGCGAGTGGAGCACAGACATGAGCCAGGCCTGGCCAATCAGACGTACCTGTCTAGACTAGAATAGGGACTAGAATATGGATCTGATGACACAACGGAGCAGGGATGGGGGAGCGAGTGAGTCTTTTGACCACCTACAACGTGGGTTTCTAAGGGCGGCAGGGGTAGAAGTGGTGTCCAGGTCACACACCCTGAGGTACGCGAGTGAAGCCTCAAGCATGTATGGTGTTGGCTGCCATGTCCCTGTGGACCCATTTCCCAGTGTGCTTCTGGTTGTCTGACTCAAAAGAGTGCTTCCCTTTGATTTATCTGCACTCAGGATCTGACTCTCCAGCCTTCCTGGGGATTCAGTAAGCTTCCTGATAACCTCTGAATAGAGATTTCCCTGACTAAATCAGCCTGAGCCCACGGCTGCTAAGAAACTTGACCAATATGGCAATTCTAAAATAGCTTTCATGCACTAAATCTGACCAGGTGCCAGGCCCTGGGTCATGCTCAGTATCTCAATTAATTCTCACGACCACACTGCAAAGAAATCCTCTTGTCTCCCCCTTGGAGAGGAGGAAACTGTTAAGTGGTAGAAATGGAATTTGACTTCAGGCCACTTGAGCACCGACACATCCAGTTAACCACCAGGCCAGATTTTAACTCCTATTCCTTGTGACCTAGATCATTAACTGAAAAAAGGTTACAGAGAATCCACTATACGCCAGGCACTGTTCTAGACAGGATAGAACAGTCATTATAACAAGCAAAAATCTGTTCCCTGACAGGATTCACATTCTAAGTCTTTGCTAAAGACTGGATGTCTGTGTCCACCCCCCCCCCCCCCCACCGAGTAATATATTCAAATCCTAACCTTCAGCGTGATGGTATAAAGAGGTAGGTCTCTGGTAGGTTCTTCAGTCATGAGGGTGGAGCCCTCGTGAATGGGATGAGTACCCTTATAATGGAGACCTGAGCGCTCAGAGCAGGAAGACAGCGGTCTATGAACCTGGAAGCCGGCTCTCACTGGACACAGAATCGGCCAAGCACCTTGATCTTGGACTTTCCAGCCTCCAGGACTGTGAGAAAGAAATTTCTGCTGTTTATCAGCCACCCAGTCTGTATTTTGTCCTGGCAGCTCAAACAGATTAGAGATACTTACATTCTTGATTTCTTACTCTGCTGGCTGGTTTTCGTTAATGGCACCATGTTCTCTGTTTCTGACCCCAGCCCAATAACTTCACGAAGTCCGTGTAACCACACCATTCCAGTTCGGGGGGGAAAGAGCCCAGACTGGATATGTGCTGACACGCAGCTACTCTCAGATACTCTAAACCATCGTGGAGTCTCCCAGCTCTTCTCAACACAGCTGTGTGGGCAGGCGCTGCTCAGTGATCAAATCTGCCAGGAGAGATGAATCCTATTTGCCATCTCTGTTAGTTGTGCTCCAGCAACTCGCCACAGACTCAGCAGCCGAAAACAACATTTATTCATTATCTCACAGTTCTGTAGGTCAAGGTCCAGGGGGCTCTGCTGCCTTCTCTGCTTGGCAGTCACAAATCTGAAATCCGGTGTTGGTGGGTGGGCCTCTGATCTGGAGGCTCTGGGGCAAGTATCCATGGTAAGCTCTTGCAAGTTGTTGCAGAATTTACTTCTTTGTGATTGTAGACCCAGATGGCCTTCCCTTTGCCTTTGGCTGTATAATGTAACATAACCATGGAAGTGACATCAGGGGAAAAGGTCATGGAAGCCACCTAGCAGTTTCTGCCTACCACACCACCCTGAGCCTGGGCCTATGGTACAGCTATAATTTTCAATAGTCTCGATAGAGCCAGTCTCGCCAGGAAGATGACATGAAGGATGTGAGCTCTACAGAAGAACATTCCAGGCAGAGAGAACTGCAAGTGCCAAGTCCCAGGGAAGGAACTCAGCTTAGGTGTTCAAGGAACAGCTGGAGGCCAGATGGCTGGAGTGCAGTGAGTGATGGCAGGGCCAGGACGAGAGGCAGTCCCTGAGGTTACAGTTGCGGTTCTGAATCATAGAGACCCTCCAAGGTCCCTGCAGGCTCCTCCAAGGACTACAGCTTACTGTGTTCAAGAATTCTGGCAAGAAAGGATGGTGGCTCAGTTGGGGTTGTGGGTACCAGAGGGGCTCTTTCCTCTGAAGTGGTCAGATACTAAATATATTTGGAAGGTGGAGCCCACAAGGACGAGAGAAACAGAAGACAAAAATGAAAAATTCTGACTTTAGCACTTGCAATCTGTGAATCATTGGGCAAACCATCGAAACTTTCCATACTTAGTGTGTTGAATAGTGAAATAAAACGGGCAGATCATTTATATGTGGCAGGATTTTTGTGAGAATTAAATACGGTAAATGTGTTCTGAAATCTAGCAGGTGCTCAGAAATCCTCATTGCTTACTACTACATGCCCGATTCTTCCACATCCCATTGTGACTTCCTCTTTTGCCAACCTCATTCTTAAGTAAAGGAATTAAAGCCAACTCAGATTAGAGTTATAAATGCAGAGAGGAGGGACCAATGTCTGTCTGTCGCATTCTACCCCTTTGATCAAAGGGTTAAATAAGGATGTGAGAGGCTCAAAGAGGCCCCAAGTCAGAGAAACATCCAAGAGCCTCTAGCTCATGGGTATAAAAATGGGCATTAAGAAGTTGACCTTCCTAGTGGGGCTCCTGCTCTGGCAATAAAGGTACATATCTAGCATAGAGGAACAGCTCAATAGGTATCTGTTAAACGAAAACATTAATAAATATTTACACCTCCAGTGTGGGACTCTTGATCACAGACAGCCCATGTTCACACTGAAGGACACCCACTAACAGTGCACGAGGCATTAAGAAATGAGGCACTTGCTATTTATACGGCAGGAGTGGTAATGTCTTTATTTTGCATCCTTTCCTTACCATTTATGAGCCGGAAGACCCTGAACAATCGAACTGAGCCTCAGTGTTGTCTGCTGCATTTCCTCATATACTTATTGAGCAGACTAATGATGTATATAAAATGCCCAGTAATAGTGCCCCGTACTATTCAGTAATATAGTAAGTCATCAATAAATGGTTACCTGTTATTATTATCAACATTAATAGATTCTGAGTATAGGAACCAGCAGCTTCATCTCAGCCTCGCTCTGAAGCTCTGCTCTATTTTTTCCTTTTTCTCTCTCTCTGACATAGGAAGAGTCAAATTTAGTACACAGTTCCAAGAAAGAATTTGAGATGATTTTTGTAGAAGGCCAGTTAGTAACCCGCTGCCCTTAAGTTTGACTTCTTTTTTTTTTTTTCCCTCTTCTGGTGCTAAATATGCTAATTTCTCTTTTCTGTCCTACCGCCACCCAACCCGCAGACTCTCCATTGACCAGTCTGAGTGACTCACACAGTTTGCTGCGATGCATCTGGAGTTTCTCACAATCCTGCCTTCTCCCAAACCTACGCAGATTTGTGTCATCAGCAAATTTCACCAACTTGCCAGGGAAAGAGTTGACATTTACCCACCCACAGCTCCAGGCAGCAGTGACCAAGCCAGGGAATTTCTAATGAGAAAGGTTTTGGTCTCTGGAAACAAATATTTGACAGCTGGATGTCTCCAGAAGAAAGTTAACCATTTTAACCCATTTGCAGCCATTCTCCTTCTTTCTTTGTCTGTTGCTCTCTTCCCTTTCACATTTTTTTGCCAATAGAGCTGATACTGACTACCAGTGCTCTTAGTGGAATAGCCTAGAGAGAGGACGTTAAAAGAAGGGGACAGGTAAATGGAGCATGAGACAAGGTATGCCATAGGACTGGTGGCTGTTAGTGGAGGAAAGATGGCAGAATGCTTTACCCTACAGTGTTAGGCATCACAGACAATGTGTTACAAAGATGCATGCTGGATTGAGGGCAGGGCTACTTGTGTCTTCCCAACCTCCTTTGCCTTCTTCTGGAAAGAGCAGTTCAAGTTTCCCTTGGCAGCCGTCTCCCTCCCCAGTTTTGGTTGAGAATGTCAATCAAACTCCATGCCCCCGCCCCCTACTGAGCACATGACCCCAGGCAAAACCATTTCCATTTCTCTCTCCCTTGCTTTAGAATTTTCAGCAGAGAAGCATAATATTAGAGAAGGTGGACCAACAGACATGGGTTCCTGCTCCCTTGATCCTCAGGTCCTGCTCTTCCGAGAGGTCTGCTTTCTGGGCTTTGCCTCAGAATGTGTAAGGCACTCTACATCCTTCCTTTTTATGGAAGCCAGCAGAAACACTTTCTGTTGCTTGCCATTGAAGACTCGCAAATGACATAAGCTCTAAATCTAGCCTTCGAAAGCACAGCAGTTCAGAAAAACAATAAGTTGATATGTTTGCATTTACCAGCTGTGCACTGGCTTTTTTTATTGTGAGCAAGGAGCAATTTTCAAGACAGCTGTAAAATTGTCGCTAAGGGTATCTTAGTTTAATAGTTTTCATTTCTCCTGCCAGTTACTGGGGAAGAGCAGAGATGAGGGGGAGGCTAGGAGGGCACAGACATAACTGATAGACTGTCACTCTTGTGGGATTAATTAATCAAGGCTAGTGGGTTTTATCAGCATAAGAAAAAAAAAAAGTTTGAAAGGAAAAGAGACATCAAAACTATCTAGAGATGGATTTGCAAGAACAGGATAATAGAGACATCTTAGGGGTTAGGTTCTGAAGTCATTGTACAAGGCAAAGATAATTGAGTCACAGTGAACTTATCTCTTGAATTACCAAAGAGGTACAATGTAACTGATGATCCCATACAGGGAGATATTATTATAAATGTATTACAGAAACTGAAATGTACATTGTGTAATAAGAGTGCATATGCAAAGTATAATTTTATATTTTTAACCACGTAAGACAGAATCTGAAACGTGAAATCTCCATGTGTGAGAAGCCCATACTACAAGCAGCAAGTGGGTTCTATAAAAGAGAGACACGTCTCTTGTCTCACACATAATCTGGGCACAGACCTTATGAATAGAATGGCAGGCAGAATCACCTATGGAACTTTAAGTGTTATTTTTATTTTGGGAAGGGGGTTGACTTAGTTAATGCATGTTAGAAGTCCATCTGATACAATGCCCGTGACCTTAAGGGGTCATTTACTTTACCCAGGGGACCCTGGCTGCAATCACGTGAGCTGCTACCTATTTAGACAGCACTGGAAGCTTCGCTGAGCCCTCAGAGTTGGACTTCTCCTAGGCTTTGAACACTAAGACATACCAATTATCCTAAAGTTCTTTACTTGCTTTTGCCTTCTTTAATAAAACACAAATGCAACTCTATAAAGACATTTTGACAAAAATACTAAAATAAAATCAGCAAAAAAATGAAATTGAATACATAATTTAGAAGCAGGCAGAGATAGGGCGCCTGGGTGGCTGGGTCGTTAAGCGTCTGCCTTTGGCTCAGGTCATGGTCCCAGGGTCCTGGAATCGAGCCCCGCATTGGGCTCCCTGCTCGGCGTGAAGCCTGCTTCTCCCTCTCCCCCTCCCCCTGCTTGCGTTCCCTCTCTCGCTGTGTCTCTCTCTGTCAAATAAATAAATAAAATCTTAAAAAAAAAAAAAAAAAGAAGAAGCAGCAGGCAGAGATAAATACAAAAACCCAGGTACAAGGAAGTGATTTACTCACTGTTCACAGAACCACAAATTAATTTAGGCCTGACAGAGACCTTAAAGGTAATCCAATTTAAGTTTTTTTTTTGAACGATAATACCTACTGCATAGTAGACACTCAGTAACATCTGTTGAGAGGATCAATAGCTTGACTTTTTGAATTAGGAAACAACAATGATTAAAGTGATTCTCGAGTTCATCATGACATTCAAAAGAAGAAGAAAAGGAGAAAGGCAAAATTTTTAAAGTATGAGAAAGTACAAGAGAAAGCTCTTCTTGACAGAAGAATGTCAGCTAGGAAATGGAGAATGAATGGTAGAATTAGAAAATCAACATTTTGCAACCCCCACTGTAATAACCGGGTTCAAGCAAGGCTCGTCAGTACGTGCTACGACGATGGGTGGAAGGGTTTCCGGAAGAAGATATTCGCACAGATTACTAACTACAGTGGGGAAAAGTTACCTCTACAATGGAGAGATCTGGATGATCAAATTAAGCAAACTCCTGTCATGTTCCTCCAGATGAAGGGGAAGCACACAGTAGCACCCATGCAATATTCTTACCAAGAAAAGTCTACCCTAATTCCAATCATAAAGAAGCAATCCAACAACCCAGAGCGTGGGTCATTCTATAAGATAACTAGCTTGGACGCTTCACAAAATATCAATGTCACAAAAGACAAGAAAGGGAGAAAATTTTCTAGCTCATAGGAGAGTGGGAGACTACACAAGCAAAGATAACATGTGAATCTTGAATAGATCTTCGATTTGTTTTAAGGCAAGAAAGGACATTTGGGGGAATACTGGAGAAATCTGAATCAGGACTATATATTAGATATTACTGAATTAATATATTTCTTGGATGTGAGAAAGTTATGGTAGTTATGTAGGAGCGTATCTTGGATACGCTAGAGTTCTTTGAGGTGAGGGTCATTATGTCTGCAAGGATTCAGCTCTGTTAAGGTGTACATCCCCCCCCCCACACACACACACAGAACAAGAAAGCAAATGTGGCAAAATGTTCATGATTGGTGAATCTAGGGGAAGGTATAGAGATATTCTTTGTGCTGTCCTTTCATTTCAGTATTTTGATATTTTTTCAAGAGAAAAAAATTTGGAGGCAATAAAGAATCAGGTTCAGAGACATCTTTAAATGACACACCCAAACCACTGGCAATGTTATCAATTACAGCTTAGTCTATCCCTTAGTTTTCCCTCAGGCTTGAATAAAAGATTCTCATTAACCCAGAAGCTGTTAAAAGTCAAGGCCTCATAGGATGCAAAGAACCAATGTCAGAAGTGTTTGCAGCCAGAGTATATAAAGAATATTTACAACTGGGCGCCTGGGTGGCTCAGTTGGTTAAGCGACTGCCTTCGGCTCAGGTCATGATCCTGGAGTCCCTGGATCGAGTCCCGCATCGGGCTCCCTGCTCGGCGGGGAGTCTGCTTCTCCCTCTGACCCTCCCCCCTCTCATGTGCTTGCTCTCTCTCATTCTCTCTCTCAAATTAAAAACAAAAAAAAAAATCTTTAAAAAAAAAAAAAAAAAAATATTTACAACTCAATAATAAAATGACAACCCGATGAGAAAATAGGTGGTCAATGAGCACATGAAAGGATACTCAATATTAGCCCCTAGACAAAGGCCAATCAAAGGCACCATGAGACACCACTTACCACCTACCAAAATGGCTATAAGGAAAAGGACAGACAGTAACAAGTGTTAATGAAGATGTGGAGAAACTGGAACCCTAACACATTGCTGGAGGGAACCTAAGTGGTACAGCCACTTTGGAAAACAGTTTGGCAGTTCTCCAAATTTAAGCACAGAGTTACCCTATGACCCACGAGTGTCACTCCTTTCCTAAGCATATATGCAAGAAAGACAAAAACATCCATATATACAAAAATGTGTACACAAATTTTTCACAGCAACATTATTTACAGTAGCCAAAGAGTGGGCACAGTCCCAACGCCCATCAGCTGTGGTGTATCCACGCGATGGAAGATGATCTGGCAATGAAAAGAAAGGGCACACTGATACATACAATGGTGTGGATGAACCTTGATAACACCACACTAAATGCAAGAAGCCAGTCACAAAAGCCTACAGATGGTCTGACCCTGTTTATATGAAATGTCCAGAGTGTGCAAATCTCCGGGGACAGAAGTGGATTAGTGGTTGCCAGAGGCTTGGAGGAGGAGGAGGATGGATGGTGACTGCTAATCCCTACAGGGTTTATTTTAGGAGTGAAAAAAATGTTCTAAATTAGATTTTAGTGCTGGTTTCACAACCCTGTGAAAATACTAAAAAACAAAGAATTGTACACTTTAAGTGACGAATGGTCTGTGAATTATCTCAATGAAGCTGACTTAAAAATATATATATATTTATGTATTTATTTATGTGTGTGTGTGTATATATATATATATGTATATGTGTGCATATATATACACACACACAATCACACAATTATGACCTCAAAAAAGTATTTGCAAGCAGCTTTTCCCCTAATCTTTGATCTTTCTAGCAGGACATTTCTCCCCTCCTGCTACAATTCATAGGTAAGTCCCATGTTGCCATTCTAAACTCTTTACTATAGACCTCTGGCTAAGTGGACAAAGAGAAGCCACAGGAAGCTTAACTTGCCTTTTTCCTACAACATGAGTTAGGACTCAGTTACTCTGAGTTCCATCCTCCCACACTGGGAACATAAGCACGGAAGGATCAGCTGGTACCCAACTGTCCCTGGGCAATGATCACACGCACACGATCAGGCTCAAAACTGCTCTCTGAGGCAGCCTGCTTCTGAAGCATCTGCTTTCTTAGATGAACTGGGAGTTTCGAAATTAGGAAACAAAGAACCAGGTTTTTAAAGGGACAGAAAGTGGTTTATGCACTGAGGAGAAAAAAGGGAAAGAGGAAAAAGGAGAGCAATGGCACAGGCAGGAAGAAGAGAGTTGGGTGTGCAAAGCTGGAGCAGTTCTGTGATGTTTTAGCCACTTCAGCAAGCTGTCCTCCTCTTTCTGGAAATGACTATCGGATTTCCCACGGGAATCCGCTCTTTCTCGGTGCTTCAGGACACTTGGTTTGGGTGGTGTGGAAGTTCAGCCGCAGGGGAGTCCCCAGGACCTGGTCTAAGCCAATCTGCATACTCATTCCAACTGCTGTGGTGATTGGTTCAGGGATGGGCACATGACCCCAACGGGCCAATGAGATTAAGGCCCAGGACTTAAGTCAGAAATTCTGAGAAGAAAAAGACTCTGTGAAGACTTTCAAGCTAAGAGTAGCTGGCAGCAGTCTATCCCGTGCAGAAGGAATGGGAATGGAGCGAGGTCCTCATACTATATGGAACGCTGATCTAGAAGCTAGAAACCCCTGATAGTTTGAGCTACTGAGTCAGTGATTCTCCTCCCTCACCCCCCCTTTTTTTCCTTAAAACCAGTTTTAATTAGTGTTCTGCCCACAATATAAAGAATATTGTTTAACGTGGAAGAAGATCAATAGAGTTCCACCAGTGGCCACCCAATGACAGGGAACACTATCTGGGATGGTTAATTTTATGTCAGTTTGGTGGGGTCATGGTACCTGGACATTATATGGTACGACATTATATGTTTCCGTACAGGTATTTTTAAGATGAGATTTTCATTTAAATCAGTAGACTTTGAGTAAAGCAAATTACCTTCCATGATGTGGGTGGGCCTCATCCAAGCAGTTGAAGGCCTTAAGAGAAAAGACTGACCTCCTTGGAAGAAGAGGGAATTCAGTCAGCAGACTGCCTCTGAACTCAACTCCAACTCTTCCCTGGGTCCCCAGCTTGCCAGCCTACCCTGCCGATTCTGGACTTGCTGGCATCCACAGTTGCCTGAACCAATTCCTTAAAACAACTCTAAAATAAATCCTTAAGATAAATCTGCATCAATCTCTATCTCTACCTATAGATATAGACACAGATAGAGATGTAGGTATATAGAGGGAGAGATAGGTTTCTCTTGAGAACCCTAATACGTGATCAAATGGTGGTCCCAGGGCAACATGTTGGCTTTCTGAGTTTGAGGTGGGAAGAACATATGCTAGCGTTCTCACCAACGCTACCTTCATCCTCAACAATAATCATACACACTGCATACCAGGTTCTGTGTGACATCTTTGCTCCTGTCAGCTTAATTACCTAATATACCATTCCCATTTTTATAGATAATGAGAGGTAAAATGACTTGTTCCAGGTCAAAATGCTGGTAATGGAGACCCAGGAAACCAATCCAGGTCTCCCTAGATCTATCCCAAAGACTTCACCCACCAGACCAGCTGCCCAATTTCTGGGAGAAAACTTCTGAGGTTACTCTTTTCTTTCTCAGAGATTTGGGGCATGGGGCCACACATGTCGTTCCAAGAAGCAGCAAGACCACACCCATAATCCATGCCCCTGCCACCCTTCTCAACACTGCTTCCCTGTCGGGACCCCTCTGTCCATTTAAACTCCAACTTGTGGGTGGTGCTGGTCTAGAGTGAGTCACTGAGTCACAGGGCCGTGGTCTCTGCCCGTGGAGAGGAGGATCCAAATTCCAAGTCCTAAAGCGCTGACGAGGCTCACTGACGTGAGTTATCTCACACCCTCTCTACCTTTCCTTGGTCACAGCTTGATTTTTTGACTAGGCCTCTGCTGTCAGGTGCAGCTTTAGGGTAACGTGGATGGCCAGCTGCCGGAATGGAGAGAGAAGGCGCTAGCCACAGATCCCCTCTGAAGTCTAGGCAGAGGCCTTGAGGACGCTGTCCGGGCAGAAAGGCGGAAAGGTGTCCTCTCTCCTTAGGATGGCAGGAGCGGCTGTTACCAAATATTTGTCATTTCTCTCTCCCCTCCATGACAGAGGTCATATTCATAGACTACCTTTAATATTATTTATCCAGCATAGTTCGAACTGGCTCCTTGTTTCAGTTAAAATAAATCTATTTGAAAAAGGAGTTTTACATATTTATCATATATAGAAACTGTTTTTACTTGCTATAAATAGAAAATACATTGGAAAAAATAAGTTTTAACACGCTTGTCCAGCAAAGGCCACAAGGCTGTGGCTGTCATTTTGTTTAAGGGGAAAAAAAAAAAAAAGTGAGATTACAAGTAATGGAGAGGTGCTAAAGACCTCTTAGCTAGTGACCTTGAATGATGAAAATCAGACTAAGTATGACACGTCATTTGAAAAGACCAGGGAGTACATGAAGCACTTAGGTCAGCGAACTTTGACAGAGCACCTATTTTGGGTCAGAACCTGAGCTGGTTATCCTTGACAAACCTTTCAGTAAGAGTTCCATCAGAAATGATTGAAGCAGAAGTTTTGGCATTTAATTCAATTATGTTTCAATACAAAGAAAAGCATCTTCAGATGCTCCGGTTTTTAAGTGCCAATGGAAGTATAGGATTTCCCTTCCCTTTCTTCTAATGCCATCCATGAAAATACATCTTCAATTCACATAACTAAAACATACCATCTTGAAACGTATTAAACTGGAATTTCAGTTAAAAGAAAAAAGACCTACT
Organism: Neomonachus schauinslandi; assembly: GCF_002201575.2. NCBI lineage: Eukaryota > Metazoa > Chordata > Mammalia > Carnivora > Phocidae > Neomonachus > Neomonachus schauinslandi. The sequence goes on along the minus strand of NC_058403.1, from coordinate 183,153,949 downwards.
AGCACCACCTTAAGTGACCTATTAGCACTTTCCTCTAACGTCTGTGGAAGAGTGTAAAACATACTAGCTTTTTCACTATGTACTTTATTTTATTTTATTAGATTTTATTTATTTACTTGACAGAAAGAGAGAACACAAGTTATGCAGAGAGGCAGGCAGAGGGAGATGGAGAAGCAGGCTCTCGACTGAGCAGGGAGCTCAACACGGGGCTCAATCCCAGGACCCCAGGATCATGACCTGAGTTGAGGGCAGATGCCCAACCGACTTGAGCCACCCAGGCGTCCCTGTACTTTATTTTTATTTAATGCAGAACTTGTACACCAACTGAAGCCATCTTCCTTACCACCTAAAAACAACTCACTGCCATATAAAATCATTTTTTAAACTGCTGTGCCATGGAAAACAAAATGGACTTTGGAGTTCAACACCTGGGTTGGATTCCTGCTCTGCCACTTAGCAGCTGTGTGGCTTTCGGCAAATTACTTAACTTCTCTGAATTGCCAGCTCTTCATCTGTCAAGGGAACATAACAATATCAACTTTGTAGGGCTGCTGGGAAAGAGAAAAGGATAAACTACACCTAGCTCGGTCCTTGGTACACAGTAGGCACACAATACAGCTCTCTGATGGGAAAACGTAGGAATCAGCAACGGCTGATGGTGAAAAAGTGGGTTCTTGTCAAGGATGACAACCTAAATGCCCACAGGGGCCCAGCAAGTCACACGAAGAAAGTCAACATGTTGGGTAGTTGTCCTAATAAAGTGGAGATCCAGCAAAGGTTGTATCTAAAAGAGGCAGTGGCTTGTTCATCCTCAGCTGACCACCCTCATGTTATGTGTGAGCAAACCGAGGTACACTGAGATCAGGTTAACTTCTCTGACCCTATACAGCTTAGGAAGTGGCAAAGCCAGACCCAGGTATTCTGTTTTCAAAGCCAGTCACTCTCTTTACGCTCTAAGGGCAGTGAGTGGCTCTCAAGCTTTTGGGTCCATCAGAATCACCCTTGTTAAAATAAAAGGTGCCAGATGATTCCATAGGTCTTAGGAAAGGGGAAAGGACTGAGAATCTGCACTTCTAACAAGTTCCTGGGTGATCCTGATGACGCTGCTTTGAGGACCTGGAGAACCACTGTCCTAAGCTCTTCTTCCTCTCCTAAGGCTGGTCCCGTGTTCCAGACCTCTGATTGAATTTTAAGAGAAGCCAGAAATGTGGTCCTCCGTAGGAAGGCTCACCATATTTAAATGCTGGCCACTAATTCAGTATTTTTAACAATACTGTGCAAGCCAACAACAACAAAAAACCCCAGAAACAAGCTTAGCAAGCCAAATTTGGCCTCTGGGCTGTTTGTTTGTGATTTGTGCTTTATGTGTCAAAAGCATTTTGAACACATTTATGCAACAAATGTTTATTGAGCACTTGTTACACACCAGGGGGGCTGATATGGGAAATGAGTGAGAGATGAGCCAGGCAGATGAGAAGGTCTCTCTTTGCAGAGGTCACAGTTGGGGTGGCAGCAGGGAGGGGAGTGAGGAAAACAAAGACTAACGAAATAAATTGAAAAGATCTTCCCATCTATGGTAAGCTCCCTGCAAAAAAAGCCAGCAGGGTGATAGACTGGGTGATTTCCTTGACTCTTTACAACTCAAGAAGAAGGAAGGGAAAGTGTATTATGCCTCCATCACAGCTGAGAAGCAGACAAAAAATAGTTGAATTATGTGCTGCGGCCAACGTCCCCCAGGCTGTGGAGGTCGGCCAGGAACCACACCACTGCCTGAGTTCCCTGCCAATACCAAATTCATGACATCATTCCATCTCCCACGGATTATTTACCTCATCCCAAAGTATGGAAGGTCAAACCGCCCCGGGGTTTTTTTTTTTTGCAGTGGGCCTCTGCAGGTGAAATTTAGCTGTAATTGTCTAATTGCTACTCTGGCGAGGCCTGCCACAGATACAGTTTAGAACTCCGCACAGGTGCGCTCCTGGCTGATGTTCTATTTTCAAGGACGAAACGAAGGAATTTGGAAACCTGATGTCTTCTGCTTCAAGAGTTAAGATGAAGTTATTTTTTCCCCCAATCAACTCATGTTATCTCGTTTCAATTTTCCAGAGTGTCTTCTCATCATAAATTAAACTGGGTTGCCAAATCCCAGAGCAACAGAAATGGAAAGGTAGTTGGGAGGAGGAGGAGAAGAGAAAGTTTGGGAGCTTATTAAAGAGAAATGTTTCTGTGTCCTTGAAGTACAGTTATTACATAAGGAACTGTATGTGATGATGATAAAAAACGATAGGGCTGATAAAAATAATAATGATCATGATGCTGTTGACCGTGGCTGGCACTCACCAAATATTCACTCATTAAAGGCACAAGATTCTGCTTTGAGGTAGGTAAGCAGCCCCAGGCCTGTTTCACATATTAAAAAACAGATTTAAAAAAAAGTCTAAGTGAATTCCTTAAAATAGTTACCGCATTCTTGATTCCAGCAGTTAATTCAATTTCAACAAGACACCCATTTTTTTTTTTAAACACTTGGAAGACAGATATGCTGACTTTACATGTGCTTTAATTATTTTCAATTCAGCACTAAGGAGATGAGCTGTAGCCAGTGGTATGTGCCTTTACAAACTTGACGCGTAATGGAATGAAAATGCCAAGGCGGACAGAGCTAACAAAGAGAACGCCAATAAGTCCATCCCCACACCCCCCTCCACATCGTGGCCCATTTCAGGAGTCAGCACAGGTCAGACCTTGTCCCCGGACACAAAGCCTGCAAAGTTACCGGGTATAAGAGAAGTAATCTATCGCAACTCCAGGGTACACACCTGGCCATGAGCCCCAAGGTTCTGTGTTCTCAGATTATTTCGCAGGTAGAGAGAGGCAGCGCGGGCAGAACTCAGTGTGACTATTAGCTGCATTGATCAAGTCAGAAATCCCCCGAGTCTCAGTTTCCTTACCTGTGGAATGGGAGGTGATGGTGACAATCACAGGTGCCCTGTCTACCCACAGGCTACAACAAGGATAAAATAGAATACTACATCTGAAACTACAGAGGGACGATCAAACCAAAGCAAGGGGATCGGGACCACTACCTTCGCCTCAACTGGGCTCGTGAACTACGGGTGTGCAAAGGAGACGTCATCTTAAATTTCTTTGCACCTCTTACCACATTATTACCACGTAATGATGTCAAGTGCAGAGCCGAGGCTCTGTTCGAGGGGCTGGTTTTCAAAAATCTTTGTCCCCCCTTAAAAGGGTTCGCCTAAGGTTTTCTTCAGTCGACTCTACCAATACATCTGAAATATGATCTGATTGCCCCCAAAATAGCAAAACTATTTCTAAAATGGAAATTGAGTTCTTTGAATTTATTTTCTGATTTAATCTTCCCCATAGCCCTTCAGGATTGATATAACTAGCCTCGGTTTTTGATGTGAAAACTGAGACTCCATTTAAATAACTTGTCTAATTTCACACAACTAATAAGCAGCACAAGCAAGATTTGATTCCAGATTGGACTGCTTTGGAGTCCGAGGGGTCCCGCATTTCTAAATTGTGCAAAGCTTGGCTGGCCAGTGGACCTAACGGTCCATCAAAGTGCCCATTAGAGTTTAAGTAACTTCTAAACTTACTTGTATATACTATGAATAACTGCCCTTTCTACAAATATTTCTTAAGAGACTACTCCTCTTAACAAAAAGAAATGAGTGTTGGGGCGCCTGCGTGGCTCAGGTGTTAAGCGTCTGCCTTCGGCTCAGGTGATGATCCCAGGGTCCTGGGATTGAGCCCTGCATCGGGCTCCCTGCTCAGTGGGAAGCCTGCTTCTCCCTCTCCCTCTGTTGCTCCCCCTGCTTGTGTTCCCTCTCTCGCTGTGTCTCTCTCTGTCAAATAAATAAATAAAATCTTTAAAAAAAAAAAAAAAAAGAAAGAAATGAGCGTTCTTTTGGGCCTATATTCAAAATATAAATCTCAACCCGGAAAGAGTACTACAGATGCTTCCCATTTATTCTTCAATTTCTAGAACATTGTTAAAAAGGGGTGTGCAAGGTGGAAGAGTATTGTATCATGGCAGCTTAAGCCAGGACAGTGATTCTCCAACTTGAGCTTGCCTAATGAGCATGTATCTGGGAAGCTGGTTAAAAATGCAGACTCCCAGCCTTCCTGCCACTCCATGATCATTCCACCTGCTTCAGGTGGAGCCCAGGAATCTGAGTTTTAATCAACTCCCTGGTTATTCCCATGGCATTTGGTCTCAGACCACACTCTGTTTGAAACAGGTCAAAGGGGAAGTAGGTGGGTGATCGGGAACCAAGAGCCTGGCTCTGGGGCACGTTTGTTCTAAGGCCTTCCAACAACTCACCTAACCTCTTTGGACTTTTGTGTTTGGAAAGCAACTCTGTCTTTCTTGGATGATTTCTGGCCCCCAGCCTTTGGCGGACTAACTGGGCCTTGTGTGTTTCAGAACTTCTAGATGGGCAGCACGATCTTTCAGTGTCTGGTCTCTGTGCCAGCTATTATCCACGGCATGTCTAGTGAGTGCTCTTGTTTTTCACTGCAGAACAAGCTCCAGATGAAGGGGTAGGAACACTGTGAGGAAGCCTAGGCCTCTCCCAGCATTTACAGGACCCCACTACAACAGAGAGGCATCCTGGGAGGGCAGAGTCATCAGCAATGACAGTGTGCTTAATGAACTTCCTTCCGCTAGTGTTTACATGACGGCAGGAGGCCCCCTCCTTGGCAAATATGTGTAACTAAAGGAGGCAGCACAAAGACTATTTGTCAAAGAGGAATTCCTCAACACTTCTAAACACATACAAATCTATATACATACATACATACATACACATACACACAAATATACACAGACACACATATGTATATGTTTATATATGTATATAAACCATGGTCCTTCAAAATTGGCAGTAGAGGGAGCCTGGGTGGCTCAGATGGTTAAGCGTCTGCCTTCGGCTCAGGTCATGATCCCAGGGTCCTGGGATCGAGTCCCACATCGGGCTCCCTGCTCTGCGGGGGGTCTGCTTCTCCCTCTGCTTCTCTCTCTCTCTCTCTCTCTCTGTCTCTAATGAATAAATAAATAAAATCTTTTAAAAAAAAAAAAAATTGGCAGTAGAGGGAAGACCTTGCTCAAGACTGACTTTCTTCTCCTTGAGGCTAAAGTTCCCAATCCTACCTGTGCATTTGAACCAACTGCGGGCTGTAAGAAAATGTATACATTCTTCTACGGCCCCCCAAAGGCTTTTATTTAAAGGGTCTGCGGTGGAGCCTCCGGCACTGGTACTTTTCAAAGTTCCCCAGGCAAGTCTGCTCTGCAAACTGAACTGAGAACACTGACTTTGAGGACCTTCAATCCAACTACACTGCTGACATTAGGGAAGAACTGCCCGCTTCCCACAAAGGACCTTTCCCTTAGCAAAACTCAAGGACAACCACAATGTTTAGGCCAATGTTCTCCACAACGGATTGAAAAGATTTAAAGTTTATATTTAAGTTAATTTTTACCTAAAAATTAGGGGATTCAACTTTATAGATGTTTACCACATGGCTTGACAATGGGACCGTCACTTGATTTTGCTGTCAGCTGGGCTTGGGGCATGCCTCTAAGTGGCATTGACAGGACCCTGAGAAAAGAGTGGGGATGGCATAATATGGGACAGTTGATGGAGGGCATACTGAATATTAAATTTTAGCACTCTGTGACATATTACTGAGTTTGCTGGGTTAAATGGATTTATGGAGCTGTAGAAATCTAGTATTACTTGAACTAACTTTGACAAATGACTTAAACAGATTCTACAAAAACTCCATAGAGTATAATAATGCAAACACAAGGAAATGAGAAATGGGCAGAGTTGGTACATCTTCTACTCCTGGTGTAGGCTCTTTGAATGCCACATTATAAAGTAAAAGCAATAACCAGAAAAACTAACCATAAATTGGTTAAAACAAAAAGATCAAGATAGTTCTTTGAAGTATGGATTTTGTATCCTATTACTGAAACCACAAATGTTGATTTACATATACGTCATGCTTTGGAATACAGACAGTATTCACTTTGCACAGTTCCTTATGCACAAATTTCAGTTACCCTGGTTTAGTTAAATAACGTTAGTCTCCCATCATGGTTCAAATTTCAATTTTCATGCTATTTTAACTGTGAGTAATTTGCATGGTATTTAACTGTGAGTAATTTGCATAAAGTATAAACTCTGCTGCTTCCACAAATCACTATGTAAATAACAAATGTACATTTTGATCAGTAACCAATCATGTTACTTCTTTTCAAGTCTGCCAGTGACTGGCCACTGCCTGCACATTTGTTACTTAGTTCATGCACAGACAGCAAAGCATGGAGCTGTGTTGCCTGTTTGTCTTCCAGTGATACCCTCATATGGCTGAACTGGCCACTAATATTCAAAGTGTAGCAAAGAAACATAAAGTGATCGTGCTGGAAATGGAATACAAAGAGAATATAAATGGAATTATTAAAGAAGGAATAGCTGACCATGGAGTTGATTACGGATATGCCACCAGAGGGATTTAATGATGTTGAACTTATCAATATCGATAGCAAAGTAGTGGTGACAAAAAGGATGAAGGTTTATGTCAGAGAGAAAGTGACACACAACAAGAAAGTTCTCTCTAAAGGACCTCTTGGAGGGGCGCCTGGGTGGCTCAGTCAGTTAAGCCTCCAACTCTTGGTTTCGCTCAGGTCATGATCTTAGCATTGTGGGATTGAGCCCCCTGCCAGGCTCTGCCCTCAGCATGGAGTCTGCTTGAGATTCTCTCTCTCCCTTTCCCTCTCCCTCTAACCCTCCTCCCCCCCCGACCCCCGCTAGCACTCACTCACTCTCTAAAATAAATAAATAAATCTTTAAAAAAATTAAAGGAACTCTTGGAAATATTTCATGAAATCATAGAGCATAAAATGGAAACTGAATCCAGATTCGAAAGGAGTGTGACAATTTGCCAAGTTATAAAAAAGATGCTTGTTCTGTATCCTAGTTATAAGATAAGGAAGACAAGCACGGTGTAAACTACTCTTGGTAAGATTTTGACACACACACAAAAAAACATTTTCATGGTCAATGCTTCTCGTGTCTTAAATTGGAGTGTACTAAATATTAGTTTTACTATTTTTCTTATTTCCCTATGCATTTATAACCAACAGTAAGAGAGTTTTTACTATGTTGAAAAAAAATTTTAAGGGTCCCGATACAATTGTAATTTTTCCCACTGCTTATTAAGATCACTTTGCAAAGTTTCAGCTTGCAGGGTTATTTTTATAGTCCCACATTGCCATGCAAAGCCAGTACTGCCGGTTTTAACTAATCATAGGAGTACATGTATATAATTTATTGATAAGTAAATGTACATGGTTTGGTAGTCTGTGTCCAAACATTTCCTACTGAGGGAGTATGTAGTTAGAAGAGTCTAGAGACCAGTGACTCAGACCATGTTTACTGGAGAACACGGGATGGCAACAAGGAAATGACCACAGTAACAAGGAACAAGGATAATCCACATATCACGGTGTAGCTTTCTCAACTTCCTTTGGATGCAAGCCTTTCCTTCTAACCTCCAGCCTGACCCCAAGTGCAGAGGCCATCTTGAACACCTCCTACCTGGGCATGCCCTCTAGGACCTCAACCATCTTAATCCTCAGAGGTGGTCCTCAAAAACACATCACCCAGAGCTTGTTAGAAATGCAGGTTGGGGGCGCCTGGGTGGCTCAGTCATTAAGCATCTGCCTTCAGCTGCTCAGGTCATGATCCCAGGATCCTGGGATCGAGCCCAGCATCGGGCTCTTGGCTCAACACGGAGTCTGCTTCTCCCTCTCCCTCTGGACCTCCCCCGGCTTGTGTTCCCTCTCTCGCTGTGTGTGTCTCTCTCTCTGTCAAATAAATAAATAAAATCTTTAAAAAAAAAAAAAAAGAAAGAAATGCAGGTTGGAGGCCCTACCCCTAGACCTACCGAATTAGAATCTTCCTTTTAATAAGATCGTCAAGTGATTCCTAGACTCCAAAGTTTGAAAAGCATGACTCTAGACTTTGTGTCTGAGTCTGTCCGTGAGGCAATGCAAGGGCCAAGAAGAGACAGCGATTTACTATGTCATATACCGAAGAACTACAGTCTGTATTTTGTTTAAGGACTTGGTACTTCTCCAGGTCACTGATGTCACTCACCAAAAACAATAACAGCAGCAATAGCAAACATTCATTAAGCACTCATTCTATGCCAGGCAGTGTGATAAACTACTGATATCTTCTCATTGAAGAGTCACATGATCTGTAAAATGGGAATAATGATACTACTCCCAACATGCATATAAGTTGCAGAATTGCACAGAACCTAGATGACATTGGTAGATTGAGAATGTGGAGCTGCCTCTATACGTGAACCTCAGAGGGTGTGTGTGTGCATGTGTGTGCGCACATGTGTGTGTGTATGCGCTTTAATTTTAGCAGGAAAAGTCAGCTGCTTATCTTGAACCACCCTTTTTCTTTAGGATTTCTCAAACTACTTCCCTGAGTTACTGCCTATAGCCAACAAATTGAGGACCACCTCAAATTTGGGGCATGGGTCAAAATCCCAACTGGCTGTTTTGCAGAAACTGACCAACTTCATGTGGAAATTCAGAGCACTGAGAAGAGCCAAAACAATCTGGAAATAGAATATCCAAGTTGGAAGACTTGCATTTCCCTATTTCAAAACTTACCATAAAGTTGCAATAATCAAGACAGTGTGTTACTGACATAAGACAGACATATTGATAAATGGAAGAGAATTGAGAGTCCAGAAATAAAGTCATGGATCTATTGTCAATTGATTGATGAAAAGGGAGCCAAGAGAATTCAATGGGGGTAAATGATAGTTGTTTCAACACATGGTTCTACGACAACTAGATATCCACATGCAAAATAAGTTGAACCCATTCCTCATACTACAAACAAAAATTAACTCACAATGGATCACAGACCTACACGTAAGAGCTAAAACTATAAAACTCCTAGAAGAAAACATGAGTAAATCTTCATAACCTGCAGATAGGCAATGGTTTCTTAGATATGATCCTTAATCACAAGTGACAAAAGAAAAGTATAGGTCACGTGGACTTCATCACAATCGAAAACTTTGGTGCTTCAAAGGAGACCATCAAGAAAGTAAAAAGATAATCCACAGAATGAGAGAAAATATTTGCAAAGCATTTATCTGATAGGGGACTTGTATCTAGAATATACAAAGAATCCTTAAAATTTAACAATAAAAAGGTAACTCAATTAAAAGTGGGCAAGACATTTGTCTGCAGAAGATACACAGTGGCCAAATGCACATGAAAAGGGGCTCACCATCATTAGTCAGCACAGAAATGCAAATCACACCCATGAGCTGCACTTCCAATCCACTAGGATGGCTCTAATCAAAACACAGAAAATAACAAGCATGGTAGAGTTGTGAAGAAATGGCAATCCTCATACATTGTGCCTGGGGATGTAAAAGGAGATATCCACTTTGGAAACAGTTTGACCATTTCTCAAAACGTTACAGATGAAGTTACTACCTAACCCAGCAATTCTACTCCTAAGGGTATATACTATCCAAGACAAAAGACAACATATGTCCATACATAACAGCTAAAAAGAGGAAACAACTCAAATGTCCATCAACGTTTGAATAAACAAACTGTGGTATATCCATACAATGTAAGATTATTCACCAGTTAAAAGGTGTGAAGTACTGATAATTGCTACACCACAGATGAGCCATGAAGACATTAAGCTAAATGAAAGATGCCAGTCACAAAAGACTGTATATTGTATGATTCTACTTATATAAAATTGTCCAGAATAAGTAACTCCATGGAGACAGAAAACAGATTAGGAACTACTTAGGGCTGGGGGAGGGGGAACTGGAGAGCAAGTGGGGAGTGACTGCTAATAGGTATGGTTTTTTTCTTTGCGGTGATAAGAATGTTCTGGAATTCGACAGTGGTGGTAGATGCACAACTCTGTGAATGCACTAATGACCACTGAATCGCACACTTTATAAAGATGAGTTGTATGGTATGCGAATTATAGTTTCATAAAGCTGTTGAAAAAACTGGGAGCCTAGCGCCATTCCTGTGATTTCCCCACCTGAGGAGTACTTAGGGGAAACTGCTTGGCAGTTTTTAATACTCTCTATGGAGGAGTCAAGCTTCTGGTTTGGGACCCTTCTCAGAGAAGGCAGGGAAACCAGCAAGGGAACTGAGTTCAAGTCTTGATCTCTAAATAAGAATAATAGAGCCTGGGGAAGATGGTTGGGGGAGATGCCATTGTTAATGCAGTAAAAGTGTGACACTGAATTTCTCTCTTTCTCCTCAACTAATTAGATTTCCATTTTAATTAGGCTGACTCCATCTGCCATCCCTTCTTAAATCCTTATACCAGCAGAACATGAGATTGCATCCCAGTCCAAACTTTCTATCCAGCCAGGCTGGAACAGCAAAGAATTTACAGAAGTCAGAATTTCACAGAGGCTTACTTGTATAATTAATAACTCAATTAGCTGAGATATCGTGGGCAATCTACATTTCAATTATGACATTGCCCCCTGCGTGAGTTAGCCCCGGAGAGCAGCACTTTAGAAAAAAATGCTAGAAATGACATTTCCATATATCCCTGAGATTCCAGGGACATCAACTCACCAGGAAAAGCCAGACAGAAATCTAAATGCATGACTCAAAGTGCTCAATTCCCACTGGTAATTTGTTACTCATGGTGCTTTGTAGGAAAGAATACTCTCAAATATCGAGTTTAACATAAATACGTCTGTTCCCCGCATATTTTCCAAACTTTAAAGGCTGCAAGTTCTTTCCAGACTTCTAGTTACAAGAAAAAAAAAAAAAAAGGCTAATTGCTCCAACCCCCTAAAAGACCAGTGCAGACTAGCAAATATGTATACACACAAACATGCACGCACAGAGCACCTTGCTCTCATTTTTTTGAGGGGCTCAGATTTTTCATCAAGAATCTGGCAGGCTCGCCTTCTGGGTCCTGGAGTCATTTCCAAACTTGGAGCCGCCCCCCTCATGCTTTCAGGCAGTATGTAATTCAGACCTACGTGCATTTTTTTTTTTAAAGATTTATTTATTTATTTGAGAGAGAGAGAGAGAGAGAAACAGCATGAGAGGGGATAGGATCAGAGGGAGAAGCAGGCTCCCCGCTGAGCCGGGAGCCCGATGTGGGACTCGATCCCAGGACTCTGGGATCATGACCTGAGCCAAAGGCAGTCGCTTAACCGACTGAGCCACCCAGGCGCCCGACCTACATGCATTTAAAGTTCAGTGGCCAATTTGTAAATTGCCCAGGGTTCTGGAGGGGGTCACCGGTATGAACACTAGGGACATTGCCCATAAACTATGAAATAAAGGGCCATAATTTGTCACACAATGTGCTTTTCTTCAGGAAACCTCTATACTTGCACAGCTAGCTCTTAAGAGTTAAATGAAGATGTTGTAAAGACCTTAAAATGAGGCCCAGAGGAAAAAGAGGAATATTCTTCCTCCTCCAATTCCACTTTGGAGTTCCGAATCAACTTCCTAATCCTGCTGTTTCTGGGCCAACCACCCCCACCCTTCTCTATTCCCTTCCTAGGAACCAACTGCATCTCAGCCTGTTCTCTCTGGGCTCTGCCAGAAGGGAGCCCTCCTGCATGCCTAGGACCACCCACAGACTCCTGGCTCTGTTTGGACAGGAGGACCCAACTGCAAAGAGGGAACATCTTGCCTGTTTCCAAAAGGGGGTTGAGTCACCTTGGTGCAAGCAGTCAGATCTGAGCAACATTACACCCCCGTCCTCATCTACAACAGGGGTATCCAAGCAGCAGCTGATGGACCAATGCTTAGCTGGCCAGAGCCTTGCTACCTCTACAGGTTTATAAAACATAATGACTTCCAAGGCCCACCCCCAGAAATCTGGATTCAGTACGTCCTGGTGTGGTAACTGAGAAGCTAGAAATTTTGTTTGTTTGTTTTTGTATGCTTCCTAGGAGGTGTAGATGGATAGCCTGGTTTGGGAACCACTGTTCTAGAACCAAGATACTAAAGGTAAGGCTGTCAAAGAAGTGAGATGAGAAAATACGAGAAAACACATGCTCCTTGACATGAACAGCACAGGATTCTGTCTGGGTGCCTTCGAGAGAGAAATCACCCACATCCTGGTATGCATGGAGCTGGTCAGAAAGACAGGGTTTTTAAAAAAGGACAACTTTGTAAGTGAATGGACTTGGCTTTAGTTCTACCACGGAGGCTGACAGACACCAGGTCTAGCTCCTCCTCTGTGACTTAGGAGCTGGGAAACCTTAGGCAAGCCTGAGCCTCAATTTCCTCAGGTCATAAATGGGGATGGTGAGGCAAAGGACAGTAATGACAGGCGCTAACAACTTCATTGTGTGCATTTTGTGCTGGTTGGGGTCCTAACATCACAGATGTGAGTTTACTGGGGAGGTGCGAGTATAAAGGAAGACATTTCACATAATGTGCTTAGCATACTACCTTGCACATTGTTGCAGAGTAGCTACCGTTAATGGTTTGTAGCCAGAAAGATATCCGCCCTATTGCCTCCTTAAATAGGAGCATAAACCTGCACTTGCGTCCAGTCAGCAGCCTCCTGGTCACCACAGCCCCCCTCCCTCCCCACCCTTGCCCTGGTTTCTGATACTGCCCCTGATATAACACCTTTAGGTTCTGGCATAAAAGGCCTTGGTTAAAATAAAACTATTCTCATGGAGCAAAACACCTCCCTGACAGACATTCATACTTCAGATATAATTTATTTTTTGGACCAATTACTTAGCAGAAGGGTTGAGGGTTTAAAAAAAAAAAAAAAAGGTTAAGGGAAAGCAAAATTCAAGTCTGTAAATGTGGGTAAAATTTGTATATCCTTTCAGGGTAAGGATCTTCATCTTAGAATCACTGACACCTTGGAAAAAGTATTATAATCCATGCACTCTCTCTCCAGAAAAATCCTATGCGGGCATGCACACACATAAAATATTCTGCATGTTATTTCAGGGGATTTGTTCCACTGAGGGCCATCAATGGATACCCTTGAAAAACCAGAGTCTCTAAGTTAAAAATCCACCAAGGGTTGGCAAACTCATTCTGTATAGAGCCAGATGGTAAATAGTTTCAGCTTTGCAGGTCATGTGGTCTCTGTCACAACTACTTAACTCTGCCATTGTAGAGGGAAAGCCGCCACAGAGGATAACACAAATTGCATGGCTGTGCTCCAATAAAACTTTATTTACAAAAACAGGAGGCGGGCCAGATTTAGGGTATAGTTTATTTTGCTAAGTCACTGTGGGTCAAAACTCACTCTAGGAACGTATAGGACCAGAGCCTGCTATGCTATGGACTACAGTGTGACAGGAGGGAATGCCCTCTGCCCTGCAAGCCCCCTCAGTCCTGGCTGAGCGCCTTCAGAGTGCACTCTTCTGGGTGTCCTAGGATGGTGGCAGTGCCAAGGAGGCCCGCTTACTTCTCATCCATCTCTGGACCCCAGGCCCTCAAGCACCAGGTCCTTGGGCTATTTGCATGTAAAACCCCCTTCTCTATAAATTCCTCTGGAATATGCAGCTCCACATCCACTGATAGGATTTGAAACACAGAGTGGTATTGGTTCATCCCAAGAAGGTTTTGAAGGGGAGAGAGAAAAAGGGTAGCCTCGCCTTAATCCCAGAGCAGGCCTCAGTTGTCCTGAGTAAACTTACATGAGTTACTTAAGTGGGCTTGCCATAGGAGGGAAAATAGCCTTATTAGTTTTGACAAATGTCATAAGAAAACACCACATCTTTACATGTGCATGATTAAAACCTAATCTCCAGACAGCGGGAAGAGAAAGCCACTCTTTTTTCCCTGTGGTCATGTTTTTTTAAAGAACCTTTTAAATAATACACAAGGCTGTAATCAGATGCTATCTAAAGATAGAGATGACATTATTAACCACAGAAGAGCCTGTTCCTCGTCCCTCCTCTGCTATTCTTGTCCTGGCCAACACACAGGATATGCGTCGGGGCTGATAATTAACGTTGAAGGTAGCTCTTCTGCCGTGTGCCTGCAGACTACCTACTGAAGCCTCAACTCGGACTCCCTCTCAGGTAAATAGGTCCGTACTGTGTGGCTGAAGTCACCTCGACAATCAGACAAAGACAAAAATCACTTGATGGAAAAACCACTTGGAATTTTGCAGCCTTGCTTCCCAGTTGCTTACATTTCCCAAGGAATGGCTTCCTCCTGTATCTTCCTGTTGACTTGAGTTGGGTTGGGGAAGGGGTGGAAGGGAGGCTGTTCTTCTTCCAGAGAAAACACTGAGCTAAAGAACATTAACTTGAGCTAGGGGAGTCCGGACCCCAAAACCACTCACCACAGGATGAGCACATTCAGTGCCCGTTTAGTCTGTGAGCCTCGAGGCTGCACCGTGAAAGCTTAAAACACTGCCATGATCTAACAATTGTAAATTCTTGAGCTCAGTCCATTTAAAAACATCTCAACGAACATTACCACAAAATAGCTTCAGAGTAAACAAGGGGGTATTTGCAGGGTTCCATCCCCCACCCCCGGCCACCCCACACAGACACGCAGAATGCCTGAACAATGCATCCTTCATGGAACAACTTAAATTCAGATTGTCAGCCACCTCACCTCCTGACAAGACGTATTTGTCTGTCTTCCAAGCATTTACATTTGCTGACATCACCAAAAGAATGCTAGATGAAGCGAGCCTTTTACTAGATCAACATTTGGTTTTGATAAGGGAAGTTCATTTCTTCTAAATGGAAACACCCCAAAAGGCCACTATTACATTTTTTTCACTGGAGGCGAGTCTAAGAGATGTCTCCGAGACACCAACAATTGGGTGCTCCGGGCTTGGGCACTTAACACCAGGGAGGGGAGGTCTGCCTTGTGCTGGGAAGCCATGCTTGGTTTTGCTCTTAGAGCTCTGTCTGAGTTTCCTAATTAGGAAGAAGCCTGGAGAACATCAAGAGGTCAAATATTTATTTGCAGAGAAGAGGCCAGGCTTGCCTAATGTGCTCTCCCGATGGGTAGGTGAGTCACTTCCAAAAGCAGCCAGAATCGCAAGCTGCTGAATTTATAAATGGCTGCCAACCCCAGCGGCTAGGACCTCCTTCCCTAAAGACACAGGCCTCCCGCTCACCCACCCGCCTGGGCGCTCCGCACAGTAGGAGGGCAGGACTGTGCTCCTTGAGAGGTCAGCCTTGGTCACTGCCATTTTAGAAAGTCTATGAATGTTTTTCTTCCCTAGAGTTGGCTCGAGAGACCAGCTGTCAGCCTGGAAAGGTTATTACCTTGAAGAATGCTGGGTGTCTAAAAGATAAATAGCTAGGCCCTATGATGCTAAGTTTTCGTGGTTCCAGAGTTCTATCCCCTCACCTACAGTCTGCTCCTTTTCTTCCCTCTCTCCCTTTCCCCTCTTTCTCCTCGCCCCACCCCTACACCTTTGCACCAACCCTCCAAGTTCCTTTGAAGAAAGTAATACCATTTTTCCTTCCTGGTCTTTCATCTGTCACTAATGGGGATCAGTATTTTCCAGTTACATAAAGAGTGCCTGTGTGGCTTTATAACATATGCTGACAAATCATTTGGCAGATGCTTTCTTTTGTTGCAACAAACTGCATGTGGAGGACTGTAGCATTGGCAACCAAACATGAACACTCTTAATGAAGCAACAGAGATAAGAAATCCATCTCGATGCTGGCTGCAGGCTCTGGGGAGTCAGAGTCGTATTAAAAAGGAAAATTGTGATCTATTATAGAGGATGGATGTTTGCTGGAATGGTTTCCAGATGGATCCAGGAGGCTCCAGAAGAGAGGTTACTAAAGAATCATGCAAGGTTCACATGCAGGGTGCTGTTAAGCCACAGTTTATTTTGGAGGAATTTGCCCCAGCTTCATCAGTGTAATTAAGACTTTATAGAGTGTTCCCTCCAGCGGGACAGTGGACCGGGTCAAACGATGGTTAGTCATGAAAAGCACTCTCGCCTGAGAAGAGCTAATGCTTCATTTATTAACAACAAAGATTACTCAGAGCCTACTACGTGTCAGGCACTATTCTAGGTCCTTGGCATCCATTAGTGAATCAAACAAGATTCCTGCCCTTACATTTAGTGCAGGGCGGGAGAGGGATACACTGACAAGAAAGAGAGACCAAAGAAATCCGTAAACCACATATTGTGTTAGAAGGTGGTTAAGTGCTCTGCATGAAAGAAAAAAAATCATATTAGAAAGACTGGGAATCGCAGGGAAGAATGTGGTGGGAAGTAGAAAGAGATCGTCCAGGTCGACCAAGCGAAGACTTTAAGGAAGTCAAGGTATTCCAGACAAAAGGGAAATCTGATGCAAAGGTCCTCAAGCCAGAGCAGGCCCAGCACATTCGGGGAACTGCAGTCTGGTGTCACTGGAGCAGTGAGTCTGAGCGAGTGGTGGTATGTGGGAACTGGGAGGAAGTCAGGGTGAGGAAAGGGTCTATTGATCCCGCAGGTGACCCCAAGGTCACTGAAGGACTTTGGCTTTTAGACTATGGGAGTACGGGGTTGCCACTGGAGGCTGTGGACTCAAGACCTGACTTAGGTCTTCCGAATATCCCTCTGGAGGCTCTTGCTGGAACCCAGGCAACAGACGGCAGTGACCAGACCAGGGGGGTGCTGGGGTCACGGCCAGAGTCTGCGTATTCCTCAGGCAGAGCCCATAGCACTTCCTGGTGGGCTGGGCGTGAGCTGTCAGAGGAAGAGAAGAGTCAAAGATGACCTCCAAGCTTCTGGTCTGAGAAATGGGATGAATGACACGGTCATCGAGGGACACGGCAAAGCTGCAGCTCGAACAGGGAGAAGACAAGGGATCCACCTCTGTCCACGTTAAGCTGCCTTCGTCTAGCCGTCATCCAAGAGGAGAGTCGGGCGGAGACGGCCACTGCGTCCGGGCAGAGGTCTGGGCTAGAGACGCGGAGCTTCACGTCAGCAGCATCTGGAGTGCTTAGAGCTGCAAGAAGGGCGAGCTCACCGCCCTTCCAGGCATTTTACAGACACAGCTACCCTGATTCAGGAAAGGGCTTTGATTCCCCTCTCGGTCCAGTCCTCAATCTGAAGCCCTGCAAGCAAATGCAACCACAGACAGAGGCGGAGAAGCTACCACCCCTTGCTCTTCAAACCAAAGTCGTGGTCCGCTAAGAATGCACAAAGAGAGTTACGTGGAAGCTTGCATGGAGCTTTCAGAGACAGGAGAGTGGGTGACTCCTGCTTATTTTGAAAATTATATGGTGCTTCTAGAGAAAGAAGATAATGGGAAAAAACAACAGGAGCTCGAGAGCTCCAGCGTACAGTCAAAACAGGCAAAATAACCAGTTACCTGAATCTAATCCCCACCCCCCTCTCTAATTTCAATTCAAGTCCTATTTCCTGTGCCTACTAAGTGTTCAGGTCTCCCCTGGAGAAGGCTCTCACCTCTCGTCTCCACCCCCTGGAGCTCCCAGGAGCCATCTGCGAAAGATCTACCTCTAATGCAAGAAGCACTTTATTTATACTTCTCATAAAACTCTTCACGTTTTTATATATTGATTGATATATACTTTGTCTTATTTCAGGGAGAACTTGAGGCAGCTTATGAAAAGACATAAAATACAAGATGGCATAAACTTAAAATAGGAACAAAAGGAAAAGAGAAATGAGGACGGGGACATAAAGCGGATCCAAGAATGAGGCTAAACTGCATACCGAGAAGATGTATGGGCCACAAACTTGGCTCTAAATTTGTAGCAGCCGATGTGGAAAAGGAAAAATGACATAATTACACAACTCGCCATGTCCAAAAAGTAAAATCAGTCCAAATGCTCTGGAAAAATTAAAACACTCCCATACGCCCTAGATAACATCACTCTATCCCTTCCTCCCTTCAGGCACCCAGCTCACGACTTGTCTCCAGGAGCTATTCAGTGTCTGTGGATGTGGGAATGAATACATAAGCAAGTAAACTCATTCACCCCTTCATTTACCATTCATTCCCTTACCCCAGAAGTGCTTCCTGAGCATAAACTCGGTGGCAGGCACTGAACTAGGTGCTGGGGACAGGTTGGTGAGTAAAACAAACAGGGTTACTTCGGCGGGGGGGGGGGGGGGTTACCTAATAATTACAAAGTGCCTCATGCTATGAGGAAAGAGATGGAAAGCTGAGATGCAAATGATGAGAAGTAAAATATGGCCTATGAATTGGTGTGTTTGGGCAGGCCTATCTGAAGAGGTAGTAATGGCTGAGCCCTGAAGTCAGAATGAGGTCGCTATGTGAAGAACCAGGGAGCTGCAGGAAAAGTCCTGTGCAAAGGTCCTGAGGCAGAAAAAAAACTTGGCATGATTGAAGTACACTGGAATGTGTCCAGAGATCACTGTGGCTCAAATACAGTAGGCAGGTCAGAAAGTGGCATGAATTGACTGCTGGCAAATCAGATCACACAAAGCCATGTAAATCTTGGAAAGAATTTGGTTTTGTCCTAAGTGCAATGAAGGGTTTTAAGCTAGGGAATGATATCCAAGGTAGGTTTGAAAGATCGCTGTGGTTACATGTGGGAGAACATACAGGAAGGCAGGGGGCAGGAAGAGCAGTAAAGAGGCTGCTTGTTGTCGGGGCCAGGCATGTACTAGAGGAATAAAAATAGGAAAAAAAAAGGGGGGGGGGGAAGAAAGGGGGTAAGTTACAAGTGAAATGAAGAGGATCTGGCAAGTAGTTTGGACAATGAGGAATGAAATCATTAAAGGAAGGGGTCAAGAATAGCCCAAGGTTTCTAAGGCAGAAATGATGACAGTGTAACACCAGCTCAGGGAAACTGAGGCCCCAGCTCTCCTGGGCTCCGTGCTAAGCACTTGGTCTAAATTATCTGTACCATCATCTCAGCCGCTCTGTGTGGTCGGGACTATTATTACCATCACCACGTTACTGAGGAGGAAAAACATAGACAGGAAACATCTAAGATCCAAAGTCCATACTTTTAAGAATTAAGACCATGATGAGAATCGTGTGTGTGTGTGCTTAACACAGTTGTCTGGTACCTCCCAAACTTCCTGAATTAGAAACCCAGAGGTGGCGCCCAAGCATTCATCTTTTTCAGAAGCTGCAAGGGTGACTCAGCAAACACAGTGGGAATTCAGGCAATGGTCCAGCTGTTGAAGAAACATGGCACTGTGTGGCCAGGTCTCCAATAACAAAGTTATGTTCAAACCATAAGTAATTGCTAACAAAGTGGGAATAATGATTCCTTGGTTTTGTTTTTGCCTTCATCAAGGTCTTAAGTGCTAAAATTCAGCCAACTGTTTCTCGAGTTCTTCTTTTAGCAAGTGGTAAGCGGGGCGAGGGGAAGGGAGAGAGGGGGCAGAACTACCTGGGAAGGAGGATAAGACCTACTTGCCAAAGTATTCCAGAATCTTTCTTAGAAGCTCAGACCAGAAGTGGAACTTGCAGATTTTTCAAGGGTACACATGCAAGGTTTAGACTGCTTTCCAAATTTGGAAGTCTTTCTCCAGACTGTTCCAGATCAATGGCTTTCTAGGTTTTACCAGTCTCCAAGAAAGACAATTCTATCACATGCTCTGGCAATGAAGTCCCGTGTTGGATACCTTTGTCTCAAAGTTCCTTCCTGTATCTAACTTAAATCCCAGGAACTGTTATTTAAACTCATTTCCTCCTTAACTGCTAGTGGATATTCAAAAGGGATGGCCTTGATCTTCTTTGAAGCAATCCTTCACGTGGAATAAAATAGAAGACTTTTCTGCATTAGTAGAAAAAGAAAGGAGTACATAAATTCAGCGAAAAAAGAAAAAGGAGAAAAATCACTCTCAACTTTCATTCCCAGGCGTGGTCTTCCAGAAAAACATAAAATGATTTATCACATACATATGTTAGCATCTGGAGTGAAACGAAGTACTATAATTATGATTGGAACTGTTGAATTTTGAAGCTGGAAGGAAAAGGACAGTTAAAAATATGTATGTATATTTATTAACCATCCACTATAATTTAATTAGGTTTCCTCATGTTAGCCTCCCAGTCACCCTTCAGGAAGGGATCAACGTGCCCTTTTTTTTTTTTTTAAGATTTGTTTATTTATTTTAGAGAGAGAGCATGAGCGGGAGGGGCAGAGGAAGAGAGAGACTCTTGAGCACACTCCCCACTAAGTGCAGAGCCCAGCACAGGGCTCAATCCCATGACCCTGAGATCATGACCCGAGCTAAAACCAAGAGTCAGAGGCTTAACCAACTGTGCCACCAAGGTGCCCCTCAATGTGCCCTTCTGGGTGCAGGTGAGGAAACTAGAGCTGAGAGGGTTCATAAGGCATGTCCATGACCACACTGCCCAGCTATGCAAGTGACAGAAGTCAAATTCTAAGATGCATTTAGTGGGGACTTCAAAGTGGCAGTTCCCAACCAATGACAATTCCACTCCCCAAGGGACAGTGGGGAATCTCTGGAGACATTTTTGCTTGTCCAACTGGGAGGAGAAGGTGTTTCTGGCATCTAAAGGGTCACCTAGAAGCCAGGGATGCTGCTAAATATCCTGTAATGCACAGGATAAGCCCCAAAGCCAAGAACTAGCTGACTCACAATGTCAATAGTGCCAAGGTTGAGAAACTTTGCCTTCGAAAATTCTCCAATGAGATCCTTCACTCCTGACAGATTGGAAAATGGAAGCACAAAGATTTAGGAGGAGAGATGTTTATATTTCTCAACTTAAAACCTCATTGAATTATTATCTTCAGCTACCTGGAGAGAGTTTACCTTCCTATAAAAAGAAAAAAAAATCTGATTCATTTTGTTTGGCATTTCATAGATGTCACGAAATTTTTTTTTTTTTTTTTTTTTAAGCACTCAAGGAATAAGTATGATTCATTTCCTTCCAAGGCCAATGTGAAGCCTTGCTTTGAAGACACTCAACTATTACTGCCTGGTTCTTCTGAAAGGAGCAGGCTAGATCCAATGGTGAAACCACCAAGTGGTCACTATCTGGGAAGTCCTTCATGTGGTGGTTGAGAGCCAGGGGTCCAGAACCAGCTGGTCTACCAGTGAATCCCAGCTCCACCATTTATTAACTGCATAACCTTGGGCAAGTTACTTAAACTCTTTGTGCCTCATTTTCCTAAAGGGGATAATGAAAGTCTGAACTTCGTACGGGTATCATGAAGATTAATAGAGTAAAATGCTGACTACAACGCCTAGTTCTGAATACTTGCTGCTGTTGTTATTGTGATTACTAATATTATTCCCTTGGTGAAACAGGAGAATGGCAGGAAGTTCTGGATTTGAGGAAGATTTTTTACGAATAAATACAAATTTAAGTCCTGGCCATTGTTCCCAAACGCAACTGTGGGCATTACAGTGTCTAAGAAAAGGAACACTGCTCACACGGATGACAGATACAAATAGGCCCTTTGCACCTGCTCCAAGGGCTACATGAGCCAACGGACAGATACATAATTACAATGCCTGTGTACTTACTGCATACGGCACAGGACACTCTCCATCACATCACACCTCAGTTGTTGTTCCTAACACCACGAAGTAGGTGCTCTTTCACAGCTTCCTCTTACCAGTCAGGAAAAGAAAATCTACTGATATGAAGAACCATGCCCAAGGGCACTCAGCCAGTTTACGGCAGCACCAGGACCAGAATGCAGGTGCACTTGACTCTGACCTGAGTGTTTAACCACGGGTATACCGCCTCGGCCTGTCTTTTATCCTGGGAACAAAAGCACAGTGTGACCCAGGGATGCACAACAGTGAATCAGTTTCCCTCTGATGGACTTGAACAACACACAGTGTTCTTGGATTTTTTTCTTTTTGTCTGCCACATTTTCTCTGTAGGCTGTCCACTATGTGCTCTAGCTTAAGGAGGCCTAAATAAAGCACACGTACCCAAGGACACCTGCTGAGCTGCCTTCTGGAGAGCATTTGGTCTGCCCAGGCCCTGGAGAACAAAGGAGGAATTGTATAAGCCACATTCATCTTGGAGGCTCCAGAACTATGCCACTTATAAAAAGGGTGGCTCCTGAGAGACTGGGAAGGCTACCTGCATGGGAGCGATAAATCCAGGGCTGGGCCAGATGGCACCGATAACTGGCACTCCTTCTCCCAAAGTCCAGGCTTGCCACCAGCGGGGAAGTCTGCTCCCTCCGGAAAGTCCACACCAACACCCCTTTTTAGGTCTCCATGCAACACCTCTGTGGATTACACCTCATGCTCAAAGTCAAAGGTTGTAGGAACTTGGCAGTTCTGGCATGGAGTCCTGGAAGGATGCTCTCAAAAAAGCAGAACTGGCCCGAACGGTTTCACAAGTCAGAACAGGCATGTCTGCCAGCCACTGCTGAAACCACAGGTCAGGCAGCATCTGGGAGTTCGGGAGGTTTCTAGGAAGTCACCAAGTCTAAGCACAATCTCCAAAGCACATAGGTGATGCCAGGCTCAGGAGCCAAGACTAAAAATGCATGGGAAGAGCAGGAGGCTTCTGTTTCCAGGTGGCACGGAAAATAATGGAATGGGGTTAGAAGGAGACACTCTCTGGAATAGAACCTTTCTTTTCAGGGCAATGTAGGACCAGGCCCCAAGAGGCCCAATACACTGTTCAATGGGATAAATGGAGTTATTTCCACTCCTTTATGTTGTGTGTGTGTGTGTGTGTGTGTGTGTAGTAGTCTAAATTCTTTAAATTTTTATTTTAATTCCTGTGAGTTAACAAACAGTGTGATAGGGACGCCTGGGTGGCTCAGTTGGTTAAGCGTCTGCCTTCGGCTCAGGTCATGATCCCAGGCTCCTGGGATCGAGTCCCACATTGGGCTCCTTTCTTAGCAGGGAGCCTGCTTCTCCCTCTCCCTCTGCCTGCCGCTCCCCCTGCTTGTGCTGTCTCTCTCTGACAAATAAATAAAATCTTTAAAAAAAAAAATAGTGTAATATTAGTTTCAGGTGTACGATATAGAGATTCAACACTTCCATACATCACCCAGTGCTCATCACAAGTGCCCTCCTTAATACCCATCACCTGTTTCACCCATCCCCCCAACCTCGGCTCCTTCTATCTTCTATTATGTTCTTACCCTTTTATTAATTTAAAATAACTTCTCTAATTATATCCTCAATGCATAAGACTCAAATAGAAAACACCCAAATGCACAGATGTGTAGAACATAAAAATCGTCAGTAACCCCACCACCCAGGATCACCTAAGATTTTAGTTTATATACATCTCAAGTAATTTTTTCAGCAACATGTTAAAACAATAATTAAAAAATGATTTCAAATGACACTGTTATATAGGTTTTCCCCACTTAAGAGTATATCACAGTTTCTTATTTTTTAATATAATGTTATATAAATATAGTTTATTTAGGTCTTTAAAATAATCTTATGATATGTACAGATTAGGACATTGAGACCAAGTAGTAAGGTAACCTCGATAAACCAGACAGCACCTAAACCAAAGGACATGGCTGTGTTTAAACAAAACCTTACGGGTAGTAAAATTTGAATTTCATATAATTTTCATATGTCTCAAAGTATTTTCCTTGTTTTTATTTTTCCTAACCATTTATAAATGCAAAAATCATTCTTGGCTTACAGATTTTACAAAAATAGGAAGTATGCCAGATTTGGCCCTCAAACCGGCAGCTACCAAGCCCTGACCAAGAATACGGAATCTGTTTGTGCTAAATGCATCTTTCCTTGTAATGTTTTGGTTGTTCTATTCTTGAACTTCAGGAACAAACTAGCCAATGCCAGTGACATTTCCATGCCTAAATTAACAAGAGCAAAAGAATGAAGAGGTTTAAAAAGAGTTAATAGTGGGGCCAGCAACTGGACAAATACAAGGCGAGTGGACAGATAATTATATAAGCTAATGTTGGTTGAAGACTTAATACGTGCCAGGCACCAAGCAGAGGGCTTTACACATATTAATAAGGACAGGAGAGGTCATGCCATGATAACACATGATGCCGGTAGCTCACTGCTTACAATCACAGAGGTTAACTTCTCCCTCGGGCTACATCTCCACTGGCTGTGGCCTGCCTCCTGGTCTCCGCTCCTGAGTCCAGGCTGGTGGAGCAGCCTCTATTAGGACCACTGCCAGGCTTACGGTGGGAGGACAGGAAAACATGGCAAACCATGCTGGGAAGTCACACATATCCCCTTAACTTATAATTAATTAGGCAAAGCACATTAAATGATCATGCCTGAGAGTAACAGGGTGATACATAAAGTCTTCTGGGAGATTAAGAGAGGAAAATACTTGTGAAAACAGTTTACAATAATAACTTACCTTATCCTAACAATCCCTGGAAACATAATTATTTTCCCCATTTTACAGATGTAGAAACTGAGGCCCAGAGATTTAAACTTGCCAAAGTCACAGAGATAATAAGCACAGAGCTGGTATGTGACCCCAGATGGTCTAACTTGAAAATTTATACTCCAATCCCTAGACTCTTCTACTGTCTGCAAACACTGGACAGGTGTACTAACCTGAAGGTCATCTACCAGAAGGTATTTATCACTATCCAGTTGAACAAAATAATGGGACTGTCATCCCAAGAGGTCAGACATCATGACAACTGTTATCTAAGTTATGCCTACAGAACACTGAGGAATATACTGAAGAGATAGGCTCCTTCCTAGAGGTAGAAATACTTACAGGAGACCCAAACAGATAAGACTTGGAATAGCATCATTTAACAAAACAAAATCAGTGACCTACAACTCAAATGTTTTTAGAGACATTTTGCTTTAAGATGAGAATACCCAGGGTGCCTGGATGGCTCAGCCAGTTGGGCTTCCTACTCTTGGATTCAGCTCAGGTCACGATCTCACGGGTCATGGCTTAGAGCCCTGTGTCAGGATCCTTGCTCAGTGGGGAGTCTGCTTGAAGATTCTCTCCCTCTACCCTTCCCCCACAGATGTGTGCTCGTGCGCTTGCTCTCTCTCTAATGAATAAATACATCTTTAAAGAAATAAAAGCCTTAACTTCTTATACAATGAAAGAACATGGTAAGACTAAAAAAAAAACATATAACCAATTCACAATTTAATATAATAGCATTTCTGGCAGCTCTGCATGAAGCAAATATTGGATAAAAGGATGAAGAAGAGCACCGAGAGACCCAGTTGTGGGGGTCTTGTCACAATCATTACAACCAAGCAATGAATGATGACTTATTTTCAGGATCAACACCCATAACCCTATAGACACCTACCGATTTCCAGGTCATACAGAAACTATCTCTGTATTATTTGCTAAGGATAACCCCATGAGATGTAAATATCTACCTATTTACATGTTCTAGGCAACTGGCAAAGGGCTTTACAAAAATACAACTCTATGAGCTAGGCACAATTATCCCATTTTACAGGTGAGGAAACTGAAGTTTAATTTGCTTAAGGTCACACAGCTAATAAATTACAAAACCAAGATTCAAGTCCAGATTTCTCTAATTCCCAACTCTCCCACCCAGTCTTCGACGGTGCCTCGGGGATCAAGCCACAGACAGCTAAAAGCTCACAGGACGCGTCAACAGCAGCTTCCAGCCATGAGAGTTATGGATCTCCACAACATCTTTAGTCACAATGCAAGGGCATCGTGTGTACACACTCATTTGTCAGGATCCTAGTCTGTCAGTCATCACACAGACCAAGCCATCAGTGACTTAAACAAGAGACAGGTTATTTCCGTCTTGGTTAACAGTCTGAGGATAGGCAGACCAGGGCTGATGCAGAGATTCCGTGGGTTCAGGGACCCAGCCTCCTCCTTCTCTGTTACGCCCCCATCTTTACAGTCAGTGTGCCTCACTGCCACCATGGCCACATCCCTGAAGCTGGGAAGCAGGAGACAAAGGAGAAGAGGGCTTGCCTCCTCCTTCTGAGATGGTGACCCAGTAGGTTCCCTCATGCACTGGTCATAACTAATGGACGTAACTCCACCCGGTAGCAAGGGAGGCTGGGAAGTGTGGTCTTTGTCATGTAGCCTCCTAAATCCCAGGATGAAAGTAGACGGGCAGGGGGCGCCTGGGTGGCTCAGTGGGTTAAGCGGCTGCCTTTGGCTCGGGTCATGATCCCGGGGTCCTGAGATCGAGCCCCACATCGGGCTCCCTGCTCGGCGGGGAGCCTGCTTCTCCCTCTCCCTCTGCCTGCCTCTCTGCCTACTTGTGCTATCTCTCTGTCAAATAAATAAATAAAATCTTTAAAAAAAAGAAAGTAGACAGGCAGAAGATAGGCAGTGTCCCCACCACAAAGTAGTAAGGAATGGGGCGCTCAAGTCCTTAGCATGAGAGACAAGAAGAGAATTAGCTCTGCTACTTAGTCCAGCAGAATGCCCTTTCCTTCCCGCTGCACAGAGCAGTAAGAAAGGAGGGAAATGACAAGAGTGACAGGAAACAGTGTGAGGACTGCAAAGTAGAGGGTGTGAAAAATAGAGGCGAAGGGAGAGAATGAGGTCCCATCATTTATCCTCCCCGCTCCAAGTAAAGACACTTGCCATCTACTTCCTGCACAGAAGAATTAATCGGATAACTACTTGGAAGGAGGCAAGCCCATTTCAAGAGGGATCACCCTCACAGCAGCCCAAAGCCTAGAAGCAGAGCTCACCCCGGGCTCTCCCCGGCCCTGCACAGGCGCTCACCCTCGAGCAACCTCACCTGCTGGCTGGCGTTATTTCCAAACGCCATCACACAGGTGGTCCTTTTGTTCTTCTTTCTGAACTCAGGGCATTATTCCCGCTCTTGCTTTCATTGGAAGGAAAGCCACCTACTTTAGGACACTGGTCTCTCTGATGTTAGAAGGCTTTTCAAGAAATATTAGGAAGTGACCAGGTCAGGATCAAGAGAGATAAAAATGGAATTTCTCCAAGTTAAGGAGAAAACCAGTAATAACTATAATAAGATTCCTTATTTCAACGTGCCAGGCACCATGTTTAAGTGATACAGACAACAATATAGAAACATGTAATAATGTATATGTGTGTTCCTGCAGCCTCAAATGATCCATTTTACAACAATGGCTCAGAGAGATTGAGCAGGTGTCCCAGATACACACAGCACGTACAAGTAAGAGCTAGGGCTTGAACCTGGGCTTCTCAGGCTCTGAAATCATTAAGCAACGCTAGCACCTATGTACACCGCAACCACCCCACCCCCAACATTGCCACAGCAGCTGTGGTACCTTGAGCAGATAAAAGCTATTTCAATACAGGGAAACTTCACTCTGTATCAGGGGCATTTTTAGGAGGCAGCACTTAGTCTTTATTTAAAAAAAAAAAAAATCATAATTTAAATGAGCTCATCATTTTAGAGAATATTCTGGTAAAGCCTTTTGTAAGCAGAAGAGACTCCTTTTGCACAGTGTGTACCTGTTAACTCATTGTTTTGCACATTTTTATTTTCAGACATGGCATTCAGTTAACTTTCGAAAGGGGAGGTATTTACATCTGTAGAGCTTTCAATTCTATCGTAGCTGTGGTTGGATTATAATCATTCCAGAACTGGCTGTCCCATTTCTGCATCACTCAAAAGGTTGAATTTTTCGTTCAACCCGAGAACTAAATGTAAATAAGGGAGGCAGGTCAGATGGGTAGGCAACAAACCGCACAGCAAATGCCCCACCTGAAAGGGGCCTCCCGGTACTGAGTTCCAACCAGCCTCGCAATGCTCCAAGCCCAGTGAGAAACTACAATTTATAAACATTAGCGACCGATCCCATTCTTTAAGAAAACCTACATAGGCCAAACACACACATTACAGGTATATCGCTGCCTATGGCCACCATTTTGAGTTACTTGAGCCTTGGGCTGTTTTGTGAATTTCACTGATAATAGTAGTAAAAGAAAAGAGAGAAGGAACATGGATGGAGATTAAGTGGACAGATCCTGGAGTTGGCTAGATCTAGACTCTACTCTTTAACACCTAAGTAGCCAGCGAAGTAACTTGCCATGAGCTCTTAGCCTCTCTAGGTCTCTGTAAAATGAGTATAATGGCATACGTACCACAGGGGAGCTATGAGGATTCAATGTGACACAGCATGGACCCACCTCTCAGTTTCAAAATCACACTTGTCCAGAGGGTCCAAAACAATCACGTGAAGCCACGGTGTGAACACAGAGTTTAAGGGGAAAGCTCTTTATCTCCCTCTCCTTCCCTCTGTCCCCACTCCTGACGTTCCTTCCTTATTTAAAAAATAAGTGCCTCTCCCCACAAATGGAAAAGTCGCTCTGTGTAGCTCTTGCATTTTTAATATCCACGGTTTTTAGATTTCCTTGGCACTTTCATGACACCTCTAGCACCATTTCACATTGCCCTCTTTCCAGGTACCATGAGTCCATAATGTTCATGAGACCATGAAATAATGACAGAGAATGATGATGATTTCTCCTTTTGTCATATTGTGGCAAGTACAGGAGAGTTAGTTAGTCCTCACCAGCAGAAAGTCACACTTCCCTGAGAGCACTGAGAAAGCAACTTTCAATATTGTAATCAACTCAGGTGTATGTAAAAACAAAAATACTTCTGGGGCGCCCGCATGGCTCAGTCAGTTAAGCATCTGCCTTCTGCTCAGGTCATGATCCCAGGGTCCTGGGATAGAGCCCCATGTTGGGCTCCCTGCTCAGTGGGGAGTCTGCTTCTCCCTCTGCCCCCCACCGGCTTGTGCTCTCTCTCTCTCTCTCAAATAAATAAAATTTTTCAAAAAATTAAAAATATATAATACATCTAAGACAGAGCTCTAATAAATCAGTACTGACATATAATTGGCACTTTATCAGTATTAATTAAATTAATGCTGAACAGAGCAGAATTAAACAGCCTAAGCATATACCGAATTTTTTTTTTAGAGGAAAAGAAAATTCCACCACCCAGATACAACCATAATTACCATTTTGGTATATTTCTTCTCTGTCTCTTTTTCTATGTGTATGCATTATTTTAAAAAATAATGAGAAACTAAATACACAATTCCCCCTTATTAATATATCATAAGCATTTCCTGTATCATAAAAATCTTAGTCAACAACACTTTTAATGGGTACATTATTTGAAGATACTAATATTCCAGTCTCCTATTGCTAGAATGTTTCATAATCTTATTGCTACATATTTACGTTATTTCCAATTTGTAATTATAAAAAATAACATTGTTATAAATACCTAAGCACTGCAGTTTTTTTCTTCCTTTTTTTGGACGATTTCCTTAGCAAGGAATCCTGGAAGTGACATTCCTGAATGAAAGGGCGTGAATATTTTGGGTGCTTTTGATCATATCTTGCCAGAAATTGTGAACTAATGTGTGTTCCCAACAGTACCGTATGGCAATGCCAAACACCCCACCCCCTTCAGCACTGTTTTACATCGGCAAGTCAAGCAACAACCACAAAACCTTGGTTAAATTAATACACAAAGTGGCATCTCACTTTTGTGCTAATTTGCACTGCTTTCATTGCTGATGAGCTGAACTTCTAAAATCCCCATTTGCCATGTGGACTCAGCTTATCTGCACTTTCTGTTCATATCCTTTGCCCATCTGGAAGGCACTCTGAAAGCAAGCAGTCATCGCTTGTAAAAAAGAGAATAGGTTCTGCCGATGCTCTTTAATCTTGTTTTTTCCTCCTTACTTCATCTTCTAACTGATGCTCTAACACTGAGAAGTGAAGATGAATGCCAGGGAACCCATTCCTACCTATAGAGGAGAGGGCTGACTCTACCTCCCCGGGTTAGGAACGACTGGGCTGCTCATCCTGTCTCCTGCCTTTCTCAACCCTTTTGAGCCAGAGCCCACAGACGCCAGTGGGGGAAGAAAGCCCCACCAGCTCAGAGCGGGGTGGAGGTGAATTCTACAAGCGGCACCACGAAGACTCACCTCCGACACCAGCTTTCGATTAGAAAGAAGATTAGAGAGCTGTCAGAATTGATTTCAGCAGCGGTCACTTCCCCTAATCTGCTTCCCAAGAGACATGGAGACTGGCACACACACCGTGTAGCTGTGTCCTCTGAGCCACGTGTCTCAGGGAGCTTCCCATAGCATGCACGGACACCCGGCACACAGGAGTTTGGGGGCCCGAGGAGGAAGGGCCCACCTTGTCACAGGGCTGGGCATGAATTCTTTGGAAATATTTCTGTTTGCAAGAAATTAACTAGACACAGAGTGTTTGGGCTCTGCAAAGTCACAGAGACAACAGAATAAAGAACCCAAGGTTAAATATACAAGATTAAATGAGAGACCTGCAATAGCATTTCTTATATCCATGTAGCAGCACTCCTCAAAATAAACAGCCTCACTGTGGATGTTAAACAAGAAGGAATGGAATTGGGGCGCCTGGGTGGCTCAGTTGGTTAAGCGACTGCCTTCAGCTCAGGTCATGATCCTGGAGTCCCTGGATCGAGTCCCGCATCGGGCTCCCTGCTCAGCAGGGAGTCTGCTTCGTCCTCTGACCCTATCCCTTCTCATGTGTTCTCTCTCTCTCATTCTCTCTCTCTCAAATAAATAAAATCTTTAAAAAAAAAAAAAATCCATTTCCGTTTAAAAAAAAAAAAAAAAGAAGGAATGGAATTGTTCTTCCTGGCATGCCCAGGATTAATTGCAGAAGCTCGGGGACAACAGAACCTAAGCTCGTTTGCCTGAAGCGTCCGCGCCTCTCTGGAGTGAGTATCAACAGGGACTTTCCTTCACCTTGGTGTTATTATTAACAAAAGCCAGTTCAATTTGATGTTTTTCATTCGCAAACCTAACTTCACAAAACACTTATGGCACTAACCCTACCTTGCAGGCATGTGTTAAGAGACAGGTAAGTACTGGCTCGGGGCAGCCAAAGACAATGCCGTTACAGTTGCTCTGTACCCCGATGCTGCTTCACCTAGCAATGGCATCAGTGCTTGGCTGGGATGGAAATGAAACAACATCCTCCTGTGTCTTCTGCACCTGAATACTTACATAGCGGACCATCTGGGGCCAAGTCAATGCGATGATCAAGCAAACTGGCCTCGGCATCACGCAGACAGGACTAGATTCAATTCCTAGCTCTCTGCTCATGGGTTGTATGACAATGGGCAAGTTACTTATACTCTCTTGGGGCAAGTGAGTTAACAGTAAATAAATTCAAAGATGACTATTTAAACAGTGCCTGGGACATGGTAAGAATTGAATCAATTATTGTTATTATAGTTCCTCAACCTTAAAATGAACACTTATTTCAAACACAAGCCCCCTTGAAGGCTAAATTGGGAGGATTAAGTAAAACTTGCGAAATGTTCATCACTGTCTTTGGCCAAAAGGTAGTGCTCAATAATGGCAACTAGTCTTTTTCATTAATGAAGAACTTCAGAGTTTAAAAAGTATACAATCAGGGTGTGTAGGTGGCTCAGTCGGTTGGGCGTCCCACTCTTGGTTTTGGCTCAGGTCATGATCTTGGGGTTGTGAGATCAAGCCCCAGCATCGGGCTCTACACTCAGCACGGAGTCTGCTTGAGATTCTCTCCCTCTGCCCCTCCCCCTGCTCGAGTGCTCTCCGTCTCTCTAAAGTAAATAAAATCTTGAAATAAAATAAAATAAAAAGTATACAATGTTAGAACATCTCCATTCTAGTCCTGAATTTACCGACACTCACTCTGTGAATTCATTTCCATTTTCATTTGGGAATCTGGCATAGATGAGCAAATGCTTAGGATGTCACGCAGGTAATTCAACATGCGATACTGGTTGTGTAAAACAAAGTCAAAAAAACACATTTCAAATGAAATAAGAGGGAAAACAAACCAAAAAGCTGGTAAGGAAACTTACCAATCACTGAGATGGCTACAGCAAAGGTGGCCAACTCCCAAAGAGAAAAGGTTGACACCCTTCCATGCTTTCTATCAAACCCAGTCTGGCAGAACCACCATCATGGTTCCCTGACTTCTTAAGTCCAGCCCTAGAAAAACATCATCATGATTTTTTATCTCTTCATCCAAGAATTTAACCACTGTCATATGCCTGAAGCTCTTTTCAGAGCACGGAATGCACATCTTCCTTTTTATCAGATATACTGCCAAACTGTTTGCTAAAATGGTTGCACTAAACAAAACAAAGCCTGGGGGCTCAGGTGGTTGAGGCCCAACTCTTGATTTCGGCTCAGGTCATGATCTTAGGGTCATGAGACTGGGCCCCGCATCGGGCTCTGTGCTCAGCAGAGAGTCTGCTTGAGATTCTCTATTTCCTTCTCCCTCTGCCCCTCTTCCCTGCACATGCATGCCCTCTCTCTCTCTCTCTCTCTATATATATATATAAAATAAATAAATCTTAAAAAAAACCAAAGGTATAGAAAGTCATACACCTTGTCCTATTTGTATAAGCAGGAAATGGAATATCATAAAGCAACCTTAGGCCACCCTCATAGGTGAATGCCTCTGGGTGTGAATGTTTGTGTTGTTTATGTCTAGTGAAGAGAAAACAGCGTAAGTTTCTGCAGTCAACAGGAACTAGTGAATACATGCATTATTCATATACAAGAAAACCTACGCCATACAGGCTAAGAAGCTTCTATACCAATGGTTCTCAACCTTTGCTACACAGCAGAATCTTTGGAGACCTTTTAAAAATCCTCATGCCCAGGTCACAGCCACAACTGTTATATCAGAATCTGTGGGGGTGGAACCCAGACATCCACGTTTCTTAAAACTCCGTAGGTTATACCAGTGTGCAGCCAAGTTTCAGAAACACTGGGCATGAAGATATTTATGAATGCATTCCCTATGAAACTTGGAACAACCTAAACACCTAACTAGTATGTGGGATTATATGCAGGTATTAAAGAATGATAACTGGGAACACTGGAAACATGCAGAAATGCTTGTGATATCGCATCAAGTGGAATGGACAGGGTTGCATTTTGACTCCTGTGGGCAATAGAAAGCAGGATGTTGTCTTTTCCATGGGTTCTGCTGCATGACCTTGGAGTTCCAAGCTCAATTCTCCAGCCTCCTGTCAATTCTTTAAGTCAATGGTATGCTTCCAAAAACATGTTTTGTGTTTCTTTTCTAAAAAAAATATTTTAAAAGTTGTCCATGAACTATTCAGTGGGTAAAAATATGCATGAATGTGAAGAGAAAAAGGAAAAGAAAACAAAAAAATATACAGTACTACCATGGCATGTCATCACACATGACGTGACATCTGAGTAAGAGCACTAAGGAGAAAATTATTAAATTTTAGTCAAGGTCATTAGGCAAATGCCACAGTTATAAATGTTGCTAATAAAAATCATCGATGGAGACAAAAATGGTGGGCAAAAGGATGCTGAGAAACAGGATATTTGCAAATCTCAAAAGTGTCTCCCCATAAGATATGTACTGATTAGAAAGAGAAAATAATAGCGTGATATAAGAGAAACCTCACAAATAGTACCTTAAACAAGGTGTCAAGATTGGTATTTCTGCAGCACCTGGGTGGCTCAGTGGGTTAAGCATCTGACTCTTGGTTTTGGCTCAGGTCGTGATCTCAGGGTCGTGAGACTGAGCCTTACATCAGGCTCCACACTGAGCAGGGCGTCTGCTTGAGGTTCTTTCCCTCTCTTTCTCCCTCTCCCTCTGCTGCTCCCCCCGCGCCCCGCTCACTCTCTTTCTCAAATAAATAAACAAATAAAATCTTAGGAAAAAAAAGAATTGGCATTTCTGATACCAAGACACACTGAGATCATGTAGCTCCTGATACAATGCATTGAGATGAACACAGCATCCTTTCTGTGGTCTTCTTGTTCTTACTTCAGTCTGATCATGCAAAAATATCAGACAAATCCAAACAGAAGAACGCTCTACAAAATAAATTACCAGTTCTATTACAATGTGTCAAAGTCATGAGGACAAACACCAAGCAGTGGTCACAGGCTGGAGCAGAAAATTATAAAGACACATGACAACTAAGTATAATGTGAGGTCCTGCAGAGGATCCAGGACCAGGCAAAAAGGACATCAGGAGGAAAGCTCCTGAGTTTTAAATAAGGTCAGTAGTTTAGTTAGTAATATTGTATGGGTGTCAATTTCCTGGTTCTGATGATTGTATAATGAGTTTGGAAGATATGAACCTTAGGAGAACCTACAAGAAAGGTGTGCAGGAACTCTCTGCATTCGTTTTGCAACTTTCTGTGTTTCTAAAATATTTCAAAATAACAAGTTTTTAAAGACTAGTTCAGTTGTTTAAAAATAATTATTCATGGGAGTGTAAACATCATCTTTCTTCCCCGAATGAGCTATTGTGGGCCTATGCTTTGGAGATTAAAGAATAGGGCCAAGGATGCTGATGAAGATTACTGGGTAGAGGCCAGTTTCTTTTTCTTCCTCTTTTTTTTTTTTTTTTTTTAAGATTTTATTTATTTATTTGCCAGAGAGAGAGAGACAGTGAGAGAGGGAACACAAGCAGGGGGAGTGGGAGAGGGAGAAGCGGGCTTCCCGCTGAGCAGGGAGCCCAACATGGGGCTCGATCCCAGTACCCTGGGATCAGGACCCAAGCTGAAGACAGACGCTTAACGCATTCACCCAAGCGCCCCTAGAGGACAGTTTCATTCTGATGCCTGCACGGGTGGGCACGGAGTGAAATCCAGCCCTTTCATAACTGAGGAGGACTGCTGGACAAGTAAGGATGAAACCACCCAAACAGCCCTGGATTTGCAGTCAGAGGTACGGAGACACATGTTCAAGTGCTGGCAATAAAACACAGCCTTTGTGATAAGGAGTCAGATGCTTGGGATCTGCAAAAATGGAGACGAACAAACTTTATTGCACATGATTATTACGAGGATAAAGACAAGAGATGACCCTGAAAGCACTAGGTAAACTGTAAAGCTCTGCTTTAATACCAATAAAATGGTTATTGAAATTAGCGAGATTAACAATAATACCTACCTAGTCAAGATAATTCTGCAGTTTCACTCCCAAACCACAGCGTCCTACCATCTAATGATACTCATCCCATATGGAAGCAAATCTGTCTTGCCTTCTGCCTGAACTTGGAGCCTGGGGCCACCAGTCTTCATGTGTGGTCAGTATTAAGCACCATCTGTCCTGAGTTAACGCAACTCTTCCCAAGTTCAAGCAATGAACACAGGCTGCACTTTCAACATCATAAATAAATGCAGTATGAAGGAAGGCCTTCACATTCTGTTGATTACTTTGGAGGGTGGCACTCACCTCCTAGCCATTTACCCATCTACACAGTGTGATAAAATGCCTTTTGAACACTTTTACAAGCAATCAGATGCAATCAAGTTCTCTTCTTGCTTAATTCGCCTCAGCAAACAAGATACTAAAAAACCCATAAGAAGCTGGGCTTCGTTTCAAATGTTTTTTTCCTGCTGCACATATATTCCCTGAAGGCATTCCGCTCCTTCCCTCCATAAAAAGCCCTAACAATGGCTATGTTCATTACCTCTGTGTAGGTCATCTTTCTCAGTGCTTCCAGGATCTAAGCTGGAAAGGAAACTGAGTGTTGTACGCATCTGCTGTGTTAGTCTCCTCGAGATCCATTTCCTACTTCTGGTTCATGGCACCTCGGTTGTCCTCCGGGGGGGGGAGGGCACGCTTCCCCCATTCTCAGTTCACACAGCTGAGCACACCAGGCCGCTCCCACCCAGTACAAATGAGCTGGGATTGGCCGATCAGCACAGTCCATCCTCCCAGCCAGAGTTCCGGGATGGGACATGTGCAAGGGCAGCCAATATGGCAACTTCTGCAGGAGTAACTGGAAGAGAAAGTTCCCTTTCCCGGGGGCACTATGGTAACAGGATATCAGCCTAGAGCTGCCTGAGCCCTTCTACCACCATCCGAAGAGGGTCTGCCTAGACACAGAGAACACAGAGAGAGACAGACAGAAATAAACCACCACCAGTGCCTAAGCCTAGAGCTAGGGTTATACACCCTCCCCCCTACTGATTGTGTAGTTACTTGCGTCAATATTTTTACATCAGTCTCCTTAAGTTAGGTTTCTGTCACTTGCAAACCCAAGTAGTTTGCAAGGGACAGATGGAGACACCAGGGAGACACCCGGTGGAGACACTGGGGAAAGAAACATTGAACACTCCCCTTCGTGAACAAAGAAGATGCTGCCAACCTGCAGTTTTTCAGGGGCCAGAGATGGCTGCCCAAGATCAACCACAATGACCTCACCCACCTGCCTTGTGGTCATGGGATAGATCATCTGCAAACCAACTGGCAACCATAAGGAGGCGTCTTCACCAAGGGGATGAAGATTACCTGGGTAGAACTCACTCATACCACACACAGCCCTCAAAGAACCTGTCCAGCCTCATCTATCTTCTGTCTTCTTCCTCCTGCATCTTTGACATTCCAAGCTCACAGAATGTCCTTCTCTTCCCTGATTCATAGCACACTGCCTCATGCTGCCACCCCAGTGGCCTTGTACCCCTCCTCTCGGGCCCAACTCAGAGACCTCATGTGCAAGGTCTCCTGTGACTTCTGCAGGTAGAGTTGGTGGTCCTTGTGTGGGTTCCCACAGAAAGGCCATAGCATTAGGTAGAGGTGACCATGTGATGAGATGAATATTGATGGACCCATGTTTCCAGGCTTCCCCCCCAACTACCGACACAAGTTCTGGCCTTGCCAATCTGCTTTCTCTATCACCACCCTATACCTACCCTGCACCCCATCTGTGGTGTGTGGTCTGAGGGCCGAGGAGGGTTTGCATTCACTAGGGCACTAGATTAGGCTTCTGTGAAGCTGAATTGAGAGAAAGTGGGGGGTGGAGAAGGAGAAATTGGAGAGATGTGAGGAGGAGGGTTGGGGGAGAGTGTTTTTTGAGGAATTTCTGGGTAAGTCTGGATGACAAAGATGGAGAGGAACCAACAATGTGTGTGGATGGATGGGAAAATTGTTTTTGTTTTTGTTTTTTTTAAAGATTTTATTTATTTATTTGAGAGAGAGAATGAGATAGAGAGCATGAGAGGGGGGAGGGTCAGAGAGAGAAGCAGACTCCCTGCCGAGCAGGGAGCCTGACGTGGGACTCGATCCCGGGACTCCAGGATCATGACCCGAGCCGAAGGCAGTTGCTTAACCAACTGAGCCACCCAGGCGCCCCTGTTTTTGTTTTTTTTAAGGAATGTCTTCAAGTATCCCTTTATGATGTCTGAGAAAAGGATGGATTTTTTTTTTGAATTACCTACAAAAATTTGTCATCTTTCTTTGAGGACAACATCTCTCTTCAACACACTGGTCTCTGGAGACAGACAGACACATACATACACTCACACACAATAGTACACACCCAGCTTTATTTAGGTCTATCTCCCTCTTTGGAAGGTAATTTCACTAAGATCAGGGGGCATTTCTTGGACTGTTAAAACATGACATGACTCTTAGTGCTTGGCATACATTATTTCATCTATTCCTTGCCACAGTTCTGAGAGGAGAAGGATTTTATAGATGAGGGAACACGGTAAGTAGTCAACAGTCTTTGTCCTTTCCTTGTTTTAGACTAGAACACAGTCTCAGTTTTCCCACTGAGGATATGTTTCTTTTCCTTTGTTCCTTCAGGTAGCAAGACTGCAAGCACCTTAAGAGCAGGGGTCAACAGGCGCCCCAAAGCCCAACATAATTCCTGGCACATAGTAGGTACTCAGTAAAAACTACACCACTGACATCCGATGTGAACCAAAGTTCCAGTCCATTCTGTGTAAGAAGTCTCCACTCTTCCAAGTTTTTCCTCAGAAATGTCTGCCTAGATTTCCCTCCTGCCGTCCCTGCCCTGGCAAAAACGGAAACAGGAGAAAGGAGCCATTAGTTCCCCTCCTGTGAAGCTACGAGAGTCATGATATACAGAGGGATGAGCACCCAAAGCTGGGGCCTGGCTGCCATTCTTGGGTCGTTTCTGGCACAATGGTTTTAATAAAACTCAGAGCTGCAGCTGATCACATTGGTGTGCCTTCTTTCAAAACACGCACTCAGACTGAAGGCCCAGGGAGGGTAGCTGGTTTCTGAGAGCCACAGTCACACAGGGGCCATCTTCCCTGTGATTCGTTTCGGTTCTTTGCTATAAAAGGAGTAGCCAGTGGGCTCGCCTACCTGCCACCTGCCTTTCTCAGACCACCATCACAAGCCAGGCTCCACGGCTGCCCATCCACCCACAGTGCACCGCAGCCAACATCTAACTTTGCACGGAGCAGATCTAGGACCCTCAGGGCTCCTAACTTGCCCCAAAATAGGCCAGAATGCCAAGCCCGTGGCATACCGGGCTGGAATATGAACAGCAGGCCAGAATATACTTTTCAGAGTGACAAGGACTTAAAAAAAAATCAAAGCAACCAAAATATTTCAATTTTCCTTTCGTACCAGTCAGGGTTGTTCAGAGAAACAGGACCAGCAGGATATATATATTATGGACGTATGTGTGCGTGTGTGTATGTATGTACGCATATATACGAGAGAGAGAGAGAGAGAAGGAGAGAGGTATTTTAAGGAACTGGCTCACACAATTGTAGGGGCTGGCTAATCTGAAATGCACAGGCCAGAAATTCAGGTGAGTCAATACTGCTGTCTGGATCTGAAATCTATAGGGCAGGCCAGCAGTCTGGCTATCCATGCAGGGTTTCTCTGCTGCAGTCTGGAGGCAGAATCCCTTCTTTCCTGGGGCACCTCAGGCTTTTCTCTTAAGACCTTCAGTTGACTAGAAAAGGCCCACCCACACAACAGAGGGCAATCTGCTTTACTTAAAGTCCACTGAGTGTAAAAAATCAACCACATCTAAAAAAAAATCCTTCACAGCAACATCTAGACTAGTCTTTAACAAAACAACTGGGCACCAAAGCCTCGTCAAGTTGACACAATGAATTAACCAACACATCTTAATGCAACACGTATGATTCAATGGCTTTTATCTTCTTTGGACTACGAGGATCTCTCCCCTTCATAAAGTTCATTGAGGTATCGTTTACCTGTCACAAAATTCATCTATTTTAAGTATACAAATTGATGATTTTTAGTAACTTTATCAAGTTGTGCTACCATCACTCCAATCCAGTTTTAGAAGACTCTCATCGCCCCAATAAGGTCACTCACATATGGGGATCCTTTGGAAAGTCTGCTAACTCTAGCCAGAACAAACACGTACAACACTATAGGTTGTTTATGCCCAGCATTCAAGGCTTACCACTGTAAATATTCTTGGTAACATCTTCCATATTTGCACAATTTTGGATAGAATTCCAGGGGCCAGATATTCCCATAAACTTAGCTCCATACCCAAATGGAGGCCACTGATCCAAATAGTCTCCAGTCCAGCCCCTCCATCCTCCCTCCTTGACTTCTGCATGCATCTAGACCTCCATGGCCTCTCACCTGGAAAACTGTACCCTCCTTCGAAAACATCTGTCTGTCTCCAACCTTGTCTCCCACACAGCTGTCCTCCATCTCCTGGGCAGCGGGAGTCTTCTACATGGAAATCAGCTATCCTTAGGGCCTTTCAAAGGTCTTCCCTCATCCCATCTGTATCAAATCCAGAGGTGGTCCAAACATTATCAATAATACATATCAAGCCCTGTCTGATATAGCTCCTGGCTATTTTTCTGACTCCATCACTGGCTATTCTGCCTACTACATCCTACTTTGTAAGCTGAAACTGCTCATCCTCTACCCTGTCCATCCATCCAATGCTCAGGTGGAGTTAGATAAGGTGCAACGTTCCTCTGTCCTATATATTAAGCACATTTCTATTACTGAACTTATCACATATTATAACACCAAGCTTCAACCTCTCTCTACCCTACTGCGTTGCTCCTTGCAAGCCGCAATTAACTGGTCAACCAGCATTTATTCAACCAGGAAGCAGAGAGGCAGGTAAAATACTTAATCACAGCAACTATATTCTTTCAAGGTCTGATTGCCTATAATCAATATCCTGAATTATCTTTTGTGGCAGGGCTTGGA
The DNA here is from genome assembly GCF_002201575.2 of Neomonachus schauinslandi. Lineage (NCBI taxonomy): Eukaryota > Metazoa > Chordata > Mammalia > Carnivora > Phocidae > Neomonachus > Neomonachus schauinslandi. The sequence goes on along the minus strand of NC_058403.1, from coordinate 183,113,980 downwards.
TACCACTCTAGGAGTTATCCTACAGAAATAAGAAATTCAAAAAGACTTATGTACAAAAACATCCATAGCAGTAGTTTTGGAAGACTGGACCATAGGATGCTTATTATTGTCATCTGGGAGGGAGGGAGCCGGGAGAGTCCAGTAATAGGGATTTGGTAAAATAAGCCATGGTGCAGATGAGGCATAGGATATTACACTGTTTAAATAACATGTAGATAGATAGATAGATAGATAGATAGATAGATACGGGAAGTTATTAGTTGCTATTTGTTGAAAGAGTGGTAAATTATCACATATTTATATGAAGGTACATGCACTGGATATTTTATATAAACAGACACACACATACACATACACAGAAATACACACACCCACACAGAGTTTAGAAAGTAAAAATTTAACAGTGGTTAATAAACTTAAGAGGGGGAAAGTAGTAGACATTATGTATGACTTATAGGTATAATTTTAAATTTCATTTCTCTTATCCCTATCATCTAAGTATTTACGATGAGCATGTGAGATTTGTGAGGAGAGAGAGAGCAAACAGTGGTTAAGAGAAAGGGTTGTGTGGTTCCTACAGACGTGACCCTAAGGTATTTATTACCCTAAGGTATTTATTCATTTATTTTGATCATCCAATCTAAAGTAGGTCTGCTGCAACAATTATTTTCTTACTAGAAACCATATTTTTCCTCTATGGCATTTACTATAGTAAGCAATTAATAACATATTTGTAATATATTATTATAATAAATAATATTATCAAAGCTTACTTCTTTAATGCTATTTCCAGGGATCTAAGGACACTGGAAACAGAACAGCAAGGATCTACTCACATGGATGCCCCAGAAGGATGTTCTTCCTCCCTCAGTGACCATGTCATACAGGCACCATAAAATTTTCACTATGATCCTTCCAATTGTTCTTGTGACACATCTACTAACCGATGACAAAGGTGGTTAACAGTCCATTCCTATGTCTGCATTTTACCACAGGTGAGAAATGGCTGCCTATATTGTGGCATGAAAACTAAATCCTCTGATGGCCTTTAAAGGTCTTATTTGCCTGTATCAATTACTGTTATCCCGTACACCTTCCTCCTGATGGTATCGGATTGGATCAAGGAGACAGTTCAGGGAGAGGTAAAACTGAAATTCAGAACACAAGGGTTGTCAAACATGGTAGCCTTTCTAGCATAATACTTCTTTTAAAACTTCATGTCCCGGGGATGCTGGGTGGCTCAGTTGGTTAAGCGACTGCCTTCGGCTCAGGTCATGATCCTGGAGTTGCAGGATGGAGTCCGCATCAGGCTCCCCGCTCAGCAGGGAGTCTGCTTCTCCCTCTGACCCTCCCCCCTCTCATGCTCTCTCTCTCATTCTCTCTCTCTCAAATAAGTAAAATCTTTAAAAAAAAAAAACAAAAAACCAAAAACTTCATGTCCCACTACTTATGAAGCTTTGTATGGGAAATCCAAGTTGTACATTGAAATTCAACAGATACTTAAGGGGTGCTTTTTATGGGCCAGGCACTGACCTAAGAGGAGACCGTCAGACCTCAGACAAGACAGCGGAGGACAGTGCCTTCCTGGAGCTTACATGCTAGTGGGGGAGACAGACAACAGACAAGGAGACAAATCAGTGAACAGGATGGTTTCAGGTGGAGCAAGGGCAATGAGAGAAAGAGACAGAATGAGATGACAGTACATGTGAGTGGAGGTGCAGATGCGAAGGAGAGGCCTGATGGTTAGTAAGAACTGCCCCGGAAAGGGCTAGGAAAAGGGCAGGCAGTGTAGATGGGCAGCAAATGGAAAGCTCTGGTGCAGGAACAAAGCTGGTATGTTCAAGAAACAGAGAGGAGGCCAGTGGAGAAATCAAATGCAAGTAGACCAGACATCAGAGGGCATTCCAGACGTGCCCGAAGGAGTCAAATTCTCCAGAAGCGAGGGAAAATGACTATAATATCAATGATGGCAGGCAAATTAGCTCCATGCCAAGCACCATGCAAAGAATTTTACACGCGATATTTCATTTGACCCATGACAATTGTGCAAGGCAAGTGTCATCATTCCTAGTTTTCAGATGAAACAATCTAAGCTTGGAGGAATTAATAAATTATCATTTCCACATAGCTATTGAATGGTGGGACAGCTGGGCTTAGAACGCAGGCAGTCTCCGTCCTGGAAGCCTCTCCCACCTCCTGGGTTCCCTCCTAAATGACCTCTTCTCCTCGGACACCTACCGAGCCTAGCTTAAGTCCTGCAGGAATGGTGATTTGGCCTCACCCATCCATAATCCCGGCAAAAAAAACCATTTTCTATCAACAAGGCAAAAAGACAAAAGCCATTTAGTTCCGATTTTCTAGCAGCTCTGCAGGAGGCTCGGCTCACCACCCACACACTCTTTTATTAAGCTATAATAAGCCTCAGATGAAAACTGTTGCCATAGGTGAAGCTTACTTTAACATATGGTTGATCCAACTGAAGAAAAACATGTTAAAAATGCATTTTTAAAATCCCAATTTACTTGTATAACGGTTTTTTAAAAATCATTTATCATGTTTCTGGTCTGCTGATGCATTCCAAATGTTGGGGTATGGAAACTTGTCCGTGTCCCAGGGTTACTCGCTAAACCGATAACAAAGGCCCTTGGCCCCCATGGAGTTTGGCTTTCAGTGTTTGATTTGATGCAATTTGCAAAAACATAAAGAGGTAACCTGTGGTTTTGTAAACTTGGTTAAGGGCGATATGTTTCTGACTTGAAAGCTAGCTGGGATATTTCTAACACAGCTACTCAAATACCCTCAACCCTCAGCTACAGAAGGCTTTGCCTGGCTCTTAGATGGGGGGTATTCTTCTAGCAAAGCTCTCGGCTTGGCAAGGCAAAGCAGCAGCGGGGTGCAGAGACAAGACAAGGCGACAAAGAAGCCATCAGATTGGGGTGGGGGTGGGGATGAGTCAGAGCTTCCTCTTGGCTATAAGTGAAATTGGCTAGCTGCGAACACTTAATGAGCTCGCACTTAATGTCAGGCAGTGTTCTAAATGCTTTCCATGTAGCAGTCATTTAGTCCTCGCTAGGACCCTGTGGGGGGGGTCTTGTCCCCTCCGGGCTAGACTGGCAAACTGAGCCATTGCTGTACAAGGTCACACGGCTCTTGAGTGGACAGTGCTCTTTGATGATGTGGATGTGTGGGCCTAGAAGGCACTCAGTCTCCCTGTGTTCTAGTCCAAAGATGAATGGTTTCTCTTGACCAATCTAGACCAAGGACAGTGATCATCCACCATTTCTCAAACACTGGCCACCGGCATCCTACTCCCGTCCACCTACCTTACCTACAGCCCGCCACTGACCACCACAGCAATTTTTACCTTTCACGCACATGCCACTTATTTTATTAAATTTTTAGTTTAATATATTTATTTTAACAGGAAACTTGGATTTCAATAGGAAAACTAATACATTTTGCTATAAATGGAAGTTAATCATTTTTATTTAAAAAATTTTTTTTTATTTCCAAGTAATCTCCACACCCATTGTGGGGCCGGAACTCACAACCCTGAGATCAAGACTAGCTCGCTCCACCAACTGAGCTAGCCAGGCGACCCGGAAGCTAACATTTTTTTTAAAAAATACATGAAATATCCAGAATAGGCAAATGTATAGAAATAGAAAGTAGATTACTGGTTGCCAGAGGCTGGAGTAGTGGGGGACTTGGGGAATGATGGCTAAGGAGTGTGGGGGTTCCTTCTAAAGTAATAAAAATATCTGAGTGTAATGAAGGATGCCCAACCCCGTGAATATACTAAAAGCCATTGAATTATACACTTTAAATGAGTGAATTGTGTGGGACGTAAATTATATCTTCATAAAGCTGTTTTTCAAAAAGTCCATATGATGCTCTCACTTTAAAATAAAGGAGAAATAAAAGGGAAGTGATTTGTGATTACAAAATACAGTAAATGTCAAATAATGTTATAAAATTCCACTTAGACCCTGTAGTCTCCCTGCTGACAGTTCTGAGGGCCTAACTTCTTTTTCTTTTTAAAGATTTTATTTATTTATTTGAGAGAGAGGGTGTGTGTGCGTGCGCGCACAAGGCGGGGAGGGGCAGAGGGAGAGGGAGAAGCAGACTCCCCACTGAACGTGGAGCCCAACTCAGGGCTCCATCCAAGGACCCTGAGATCATGACGTGAGCCAAAGTCAGATGCTCAACCGGCTGAGCCACCCAGGCACCCCCTAACTTCTTTCTTAAAAAGGGCATCACAGAAGTGGATTCACTCTCACATCCCCTAGGAGTCCTGGGCTATAATGAAAAAGGTAGTCAACAACAAATGGTGGCAAGGATGCACAGAAAATGGAACTCTTATACACTATTGCTGGGAATATAAAATGGTGCAAGCCCTTTGGGAAACAGTTTGGCTGTTCCTCAAAATGGTAAACATAGAATTACTGCGTGAACTAGCAATTCTGCTCCTAGTTATATTCCCAAGAGAACTGAAAATGTATGTCCACATAGAAAACTTGTACACAAATGTTCATAGCAGCATTATTCTTGATAGCCAAAAAGTGCAAACAACCCCATTTTTTATCTAGCAAATGCTGAACAAACAAAATGTGATATATCCATACAAAGGAGTACTATTCAACCATAAAAAGGAATGGAATCATGACTCATGCTAAAACCTTGAAGAGCCTTGTAAACATTATGCTAAAGTAAAAGAAGCCAGACACCAAAGTGTATATATAGAAAAAAAATTGCTTGATTCCATTGACATGAAATAACCAGAAAAAGGCAAATCTATAGAGACAGAAAAGACGTAAGTGGTTGTCTGAGCCTGGGGAGGGGGGAAATGACTGCTAATGGGCATGAGGTTTCTTTTTGGAGCGATGAAAATGTCCTAAAATTGATTATGGTGATGGTTGCACAACTCTGTGAATATACGGAAAAACGTTAAATTATACAACTTGAACTGTTGAATTGTATGCCATGTAAATTAAGTCACCGTTAAATAAAATAAAAAATTTTTAAATTCCACTGCCAAAAAAGTAGATTCACGCTGTGACTCAATTGTAATGTCTTGTCTACAAACCATCTAAGACATCTTGCACACCACCAATGCCAAGGATCACATAGCTGGGCGAACATTGTTATTAGGTCTGCCAGAGCTGGAACTTTGAGAAATTCAAATGAGTTACAAACAAGTTCCCTAGGAAAGTGAAGTCCTTAGCTTTTCTCTCCAAAAGTCCATAAGTCTTAGGATTTTATTTTTAATTGCACAAGCTTATCATTTGTTTATTCCTTCAAACCAGCATTTATGGTGCCTCTGCTATGAGCCAGGCACTGTTCTAGACCATGAGTGTAAAGAGGTGAGTAATTCAAAGGAGGTCCTTGTCTTTATGAAGTTGATGTTCTAGAGAGGAAAACTCCTCCAGAGATAGAATAAATTATAAAAGTTTATAAAATGATGACAGAGTATTACACGTCATGAAGAAAATAAATTAGGTTAATGGGATAGAGGAAGATGAGGGATAGGGAAAGGTGGACTGCTATTTAATAAAGAAGCTGAGTTTGAGGAGAGCCCTAAGTGAAATAAAGGAACAGGCCATGCCAAACCCTGCAGGGAGGAGCTAAGGCTGCAGAACCAGGTATACTCAAGGATCAGGAAGAAGGGTGGTATGAATGAAGAATAAGCAACTGGCAAAGGGTAGGAGATGAGGCCAGTAAGATGGGTATTTGGGACCTAACCGGTTACAAGGGCTTGGATTTCATAGTCAGTGTGAAGGGAAACCATGAAAAAGGTTCTGTAGTGGGGGTATGCACGATTTTACAAGGTCACTCTGCCTGCTGTGTGAATGGATCACAAGAGGGGAAAATGGAATCAGGGAGTCCAGGGAGAAGGTCTGGCAGTTAAGACAGGCGAAAGAGGGAGGCAGTGTGACCCACAGTGACCCACAGTGGTAGCAAAGGAAATGGTGAGAGGGGACAAACACAGACGACTTCCAAAGGTAGAGCTGATGAAAACTTCCTGCAAGTTTGATGGCATGTATGAGAAAAAGGAACAAGCAGGTTTCTGGCCTAAATGAGGGAACAGACATCAGATAGAAGTGCTTAGAACAGGGGCCAACAACTGAAAAGGTGCTCAAAACATGAAGCACCATCTTGCACCATCAACATCACCGATGCCATTACAACCACGGTGATTATCACAATTTCCATCATCCCCACCACCATGGTCATTCCAAGTGCCACCAACATTTCCATCACCCCACTATCACCACCGCAGCACGCTCAAGGGCAAGGTGGTACGTGGCACAAAGGGTAGAGGAAGCCACCCGAGGAACAAGTCTAGGTCAAAGACACCTGCATCCCAATCAAGGGACTGGTTCTGGCCAAGCACCAAGGACGGGCTGACCTGTCCCGGAACACTGCCTAAGTGACAGGGCCCTAGGGCATGCCCACCACCTCTCTCTCCCAACCTGTCCCCCACACATATTTAGGTAAGCTTCTTTTCGTGGTTATGGTCTCTTCAGGGACTCCTGTCTTCACTGTCAGGCTTGCGCCTGGCCCCATCCTAGTCCGGTCCCTCTGTGGAGCATGCCTCCCCTCCCCCCACCCCAAACGGCCTTATGCATCTTCCAAAATTCCTGATGTGTATGCGGAACATTCATGTCACTGAGTATTACAGTATCTACAAAATGCAGCAGTATGCTCAGCGCCAGCACTGACCTATAGCTGGCAGAGTCTATAAATGGAATCTTCAAAATATAAATACATTAATTGTACTTGCAAATCTCTAACCCCTAAGTAACCTTATGCCTGAAATACCTCTAAGACTCTTAATCCTCAGTGCTACTTAGCTTCCTACCAGAGGACTATTGAGGGACCACCTCTTCAGGGTCAAGGAAAAAGAATCTCTACTTAGGTACTTATCAGCAGGAAGGTCAGGAAACAGATGGAAGATCAAGTTCAAGAAGAGAGAAGCATGCACGAGAAGGCTCCACATCCTCTGGGTGAGCCTTAATGGTGACATACAACTACTCACCATTCTAGCAAACCCCCAGTGTACGTTAAACAGCCTCTCAGCTCTTGGAAACCCATGGCCTAGCATTTCTTCTCCAAATACTGCAATGTTATATAATACGATTGATCTCAGAATTCCAGTGTAAAATCCTAGAACAGAAGGATCTCAGAGCTAGAGTCTACCTTTTTACTTCCAGACAAGAAAGGGGATGTCTACCTAGTGGTAGGATAGCTCAGGATCATTTTTCTTTAAACGTGGCTTTAAAAACACTAATTTGTTCTTGCAAAACGCTCATGACTTGTTTTCAAAGTGGAACATGAGCTCCAGACACCACTTCTCTCAGTCCCTGGCCAGCACCAAGTGCTTTCTTTCCTGTGTGGGGCGGCCAGTGCACTGTGATCATCTTGCTAAAGAGAGCAAATCCCTTCATCTAGGATCAAATCCATGCCAATATTTTGGGGACCTGTATGAGCGTGGGGAGGAAAGAGAAATGATGACTTTTATCCAGTGAACAAAACTCCTTATAATTAGGTTGGTGGTTTCTATGGTAACAAGGAGCTGACTCTTTTATTTGAAATAAAAAATAGCAACACTGCAGCTGTCCTTGCCGTCCGGACGCTCCAAAGCAAATGAGAGATTTGATTTCACATTTGCTGTGACTGCTGAGGACTTTCAACTACGTATTTTACTTGCCATCAAGTTTTGGCAAGACGCTGCGTCCCAAATCCCCCGAGAAAACAGGTGTGAAAAACACAAGCAAACAACAACCAAAACAAAATCACGTTCCCTCTCTGCAACCAACCGGCTGTTTGTTTCCTTCTTCCTCCTTGTCATAAGAAACCACTGAGCCACCTCCTTGAAGAATACGGTGGGTGGTGGTTCCCCTTGAAAAGTCATTGGAGCTCTCCGAAATATATTTTCACGTTCATAATAACAGCATCCCCTGTGATTGAGGACTTTACTGGCTGCCAGGTGTAGGGCCAAGGGCTTTCCCCGAACCATCTCATAAAATGCTCACAGCAACCCTATGAGATCAGTCCTGTTATCACCTCCATTTTAATGATAAGGAGGTGTAAGAGGTGAAGGAACTTGCCCACTGCCAGTAAGAGCTTAGTGTCCATCCCAGTTCTAGCTGATGGCAAAGACCACACTTTGCAGGGACGCCTGGGTGGCTCAGTCTGTTAAGCGTCTGCCTTTGGCTCAGGTCATGATCCCAGGGTTCTGGGATCGAGTCCTGCATCGGGATCCTTGCTCAGTGGGGAGCCTGCTTCTCCCTCTCCCTCTGCCTGCTGCTCCCCCTGCTTGTGTGTGTGTCTCTCTCTCCCCCTCTCTAACAAATCCATAAAATCTTAAAAAAAAAAAGAAAAGAAAAAAGGCGAAGCTTTGCAGTGGCCACATGATACTATCTTCTGTCTTTACTGTCATTTTATTTTATTTTTTATTTTTTTTAAAGATTTTATTTATTTGTTAGAGAAAGAGAGCGTGGGTGAGAGAGAGTGAGCGAGAGTACAAGCAGGGGGAGCTGCAGGCAGAGGGAGAAGGAGGCTCCCTGCCGAGCAAGGAGCCCGATGCAGGACTCGATCCCAGGACCCTGGGATCATGACCTGAGCCGAAGGCAGCCACTTAACTGACTGAGCCACCCAGGTGACCCTTTACTGTCATTTTATAACCGACACCAAAAAATATCATTTACTAGGTGGAGGCCCTGTCTGAAATGCCCTACAGAGAACAATCAACCTTAGAGGCCCCTCCAGCTCGTCTCTAGGAACGACCACTTTCCCTCTCTCTCTCCATCCCACATGGTGCCAGCATGCCTGAAGAGACATAGGAAATGATTTTCTCTCGGGAGGACCTGCCTGTAGTCCACACACAATAGTCAGAAAAGCCAATCATCACATCCTCAGAGGGCTGTGTCCTCACAGTGGGATACACCGCTTGCTAGGGGCCAAGAGACCAGGGAGGCCTCAAATAGAAGGTGGCTCTTGAGCTAAGACTTGAGGGAATAGTAGATGTTGCTCAAGCTACACAGGGACAGAGAGAGCCTCTTTGGCAGAGAAAATGACTGGATGGCGAATCCAAGGTGGGGAAGGGAAAGGTGCCGTCAGGGAGTCCTTGTTGTCGGGCATGGCTGGGAAGGGCCAGGGGAGCTCAGCAAAGTCCATGAAATGAAGGGACTTCCATGTCTCGGCAGGCTGAGGGCCGTCCATGAAAGAGGGAGAGAGGGAATGATATGCACAGGGAGGGCATAGGCTTCCCTATGTGATATTCTAGAAATCTAAATAAATTGCTTCTGGTTGTATACAGCTCTGGGGACTGAACCACATGGACTGTGGAATTATCAGCATTACCTTTGATTATCCACCCTACATGACTGCCTCTAGCAAGAGACCATGAATTCCTTAAGAACAAGAGTTGTATCTTATTCATCCTTATCCTGAGTCTAGTAAAAGACCCAGCATACAACAAAAATTTAACAGACACCAAATGAATGAATATAAGTGGTCACCAAACACATGTTCTTTGACATATAAATATTAATCACTGATGACTATGTGTCAACCCTCACTATAAACCAGCTGCTGTGCACAGCACTTTATATGCATCATCTCATTTAATCATCATACTCACTATATGGAGAAGATACAATAGTAGCCTCATTTTATAAACACAGAAAATGAGGCAGCCCAAATCCACAGGGCTAGTCAATGGCAGAGTCAGATCTGGAGCCACGTCTGCATCCTCTCGCAGCTCATGCTGTCAGCAGGCTGTGGTGAAAAAGCCAATTTGAATGGTTACAGCAACAGCAGAAGCTCACTGACTGACTAGTGCCAGGCACATAGTAGATACACAATTATGTTGATTGGAGCAATGATTAAAAACCTGCTGTGTGCAACATACTGGAGTATGTTCAAAGATCAGGGGCTCCCTGGTTGCTGATGATTGAGGAACTCCTCCCAAAATGATTTTGGAAGTGGGGGAGGGCTGGGATTCCTGTGGCAAGAGTCATTCTCCTATAGAAACAGAAAAATGATTCCTCTGTAGCTTTTTATAACAGTGCTTTGATATATTTTGCCTGCTCAGCACCTTTCCTTCTTTTCAGTGATAAACTGACCTTGAATTAGCTCTGGGGTGCCATGCCCTTCCCCTGTCTCCACTCAAGCAGTTTGGAGGGGCTCGCCGAGAATCCTGATCCAGGGGAGGTATGTGTCCCAGATCTGGCAAATCCAAGCATTTAATCTGTTTGGCCACAGTTCACACAATCCAATCAGAGCCAATCCTGAGAATTTTCCCTGGGGCTACACAGAGAGCCAAAATCTTGGGTGAGGCTGGGGGGGGGGGGGAAGGGAGGGAAGGGGGCATTGAGAAGAGGTTTAACAAGGGCCTACCGTCTGACTCACAAGGGTGGAGACCATGTGACAGCAGAGCCAAGTAATGGAGAGATCCGTATCCTAAAGATGTCCTGGAGCCTTTGCATGCAGCCTTGTCTGGGTATTTTGATAACCTCAACCAATAAATTCTCAGCCTTGTGCATAAACCCCTTTAAAATTGGTCTCTGGCACTTGCAACCTAGAGCCCAGACAAATACAACTCCACTATAAGGAAGCGATGCAGGATGGCGAGCGGGCACATGTGATCCCAGAGGAGTGGCGAAAACACGGAGGGGAAGTTGTGCTCAGTTACTCCTGAGGGTGCATTTTATTTACTGCATTAAGGCTCATTCTATAAGATGGTATTAAAGCCCCCTCTCAACTCCTCCAGGTAGAGCAGTTACCTAATTACTGCCCCAGCGCACTACAGTAGATTCAGAGCCTTGGAGACAGGGAGTTAATGCAGCTTCCAAGGAAGATAAAACAGGACAGAAATTCATTCATTCAATAAATATTTATGGAGCGTCTTCTACCAGGCACTGAAGCTAACATTTGCAGAAAAATTATCTCATTTACTTCAAAGGGGAATTCAGATATCTTTCAAGTTAAACTTCACTGATCCGTAAGACAATTAAGGGAGGGGAACAAAGACAGCCCTCCCCTCCACCACCTGCCCCAAGCACTAGAAGGAAAGGTTTGGAGAGCTAAGGGTGGCTTAAGAGGTATTCGGAAGTAAATGAGAATCTACAGCATATGCAAAGGAAGAAGGGGAAACTGATGGGATTACAGATTTGAATGCTTTCTGCAAAGAGGAAAGATCCCCCCAAGACAGACGGAAGAGGGAGACCAAATACCCATGTCAGAAGGAAGAGGTAGGGTGGAGGGCTTTGCTAGAAAGAATACAGCTGACGTGCTTGGTCCAGGGAAGCCAAACCAGACACTGCAGGGAGCAGCCTGCAGGAATCTGCATCTTCCTCAGGGTCACCAGGTTCTCCTGCAAACAAAATGATTGAGGGCCAAGACACAGGCCTTAGTGCTCAGAGAACCATTCTGCAACATGACTTTGAGGAAGAGAGCTCTGAACTTGGCAAACACAGGCATCTCCGCTCCATCAGTCTCCAATACCTACAGGAGCACCTCAACACTCTTCAGAGTCGCAGATCGTCATTGAAAGGCCGCTGCTCTGAAAGGCCCAGAAATCAGTGCCAGAGCCTACAGGATTCACTGGTCCACAGAGGGGGCAGGAACAAAGAGGAAGTTTCCTTAATGGAGCAACTATCTGCTGACTCAACGTCTTAGGCTTCAAATTTTTTCTCTTTCTTTCTTTTTGGGCAAATTTTACTTGCTCCTCCCAACAGTTATAAACAAAACACACCAACCTCTTGCCTCATAAACGGAACAGTAAAAGGCACATTTTACAGCAGTGCCGTCCAAACAGAAATAAATGCAAGTCCTGTATGTGACTTGAAATGGTCCACTTGTCATCTTTAAAAAATAACACCCTCAATCAATTTTACCAGGAAGTTACAGTTAGACAAGTAGATGCACAATACCATCGCCATATACGATCGATAAAAAATTAGGAATGAGATAGTTTCCATTGTCTGTAGCATAGAAGACTTCCAACTCCAGTGTGATTTCTCACTCAGAGCACATCTTAGGCAGGATGAGTCACACTTGGGGTGCCTGGGTGACTCAGTGGGTTAAGCGACAGACTCTTGATTTCGGCTTGTGAGATCGAGCACCACATCCGGCTTCAGGCTCCGTGCTCAGCAGGGAGTCTGTTTGAGATTCTCTCTCTCCCTCTCCTTCTGCCCCTCACCCTGCTCACACACTCTCTCAAATAAATAAATAAAATCTTAAATAAAAAATAAAAAAAGGATGAGCCACACTTCAAGTATTCAATAACCGTATGTGGTGGGTGGTTACCATACCGCACAGCATAGGTCTACGGAGCGAGGGTGGCAACATTTCCAGCCAAGACCCAAATTTCCTAACAAGAATTCCAAAATGAATGTATTTGAGGAAAAAAGAAAATAAAGGCAATGAGACGATGCTACAGTATCACTAAAGAACCAGCCAATAAGCACACAGATATTTTCAATATTACATTTTTTAAAAAGCTATTAAAACCATTATGATAAAAGCCATCTCCATGACAAGGACTAGGGGACCAGACTGACACCCAGCTACCCCTTTTCCATGGATTCACAGAATCAAGGACCTCCACGTGCTTTCTGTGATCTCCTATTGGAGGCTTCACTTTCAATTCAATGCATTACCTCCTGAGCAGAAATCAACATGATACATTTCCTCCCCGGAAAACGTGAAGTTGCTGGCCACGTAAAACAGAATCAATCTGCACAGAGTAGGGTGAAAAAAACTTCAGTCCCTCAGAGGTAGGAGACTAAGAAAGAGATTGGAGCCATAAACGCCGGGGCTAAAATCCTGCTTCTGCCTTTCCCGGCAGGGTTTGGACTTCAGGCAAATGACCTAATTTTTGGATGCCTCAATTTCTTCATCTGTAGGATGGGAATAATCACAGTAGCTACCTTCAGGCCGATTTCATGAGTCAATACTTATGAATGTTTCCCATGTGGTGCAAAGAGGTCCATGTGCCATGAGGCACAGAGTACTCAATACAGGGTAAGTGACATTATCAACATTACTATATAATAACTTCTAATAAAAAAGGCACTCATGTGGAACTTGTTACCGGGGCTGGGTGGGACCAAGTGAGGCGCTCACCTTGGATGCAACATTTAAGGGGGCACCACAAAACTCAGCAATCAAGAAAATGATGTTTCGATGCAGTATCTTAAAAAATCAAATTTAATGCAAAAACAGGTGACACTGAACGAGATCATCAAAGTTTTTAAATAAAAACAAGATTACTGGGCGCCTGGGTGGCTCAGTCGGTTAAGCGACTGCCTTCGGCTCAGGTCATGATCCTGGAGTCCCGGGATCGAGTCCCGCATCGGGCTCCCTGCTCGGCGGGGAGCCTGCTTCTCCCTCTGACCCTCTCCTCTCTCATGCTGTTTCTCTCTCGCTCGCTCTCAAATAAATAAATAAATAAAATCTTTAAAAAAAAAAAAAAAACAAGATTACTATTCCTGAATTTCCCCCCTTCTGCCCCCGGCTTCTGTCTGGCTCGGCAGGGCACTGTTAAAGTGCAGTCTTTCCATAAAGTTCATTTATCCAAAGTTTTGATGTTTTATTCTCGTGCCAGGAGGGTGGGGGACAACCCCGAACCCCAGGCCCTTGAACTCATGGGAAACTTGGAAGCTCCTGGTCCCCCAGCACCTCATGTCACTATGGGACGGGATGGGAGAAAGGAGACCGGAGTCCCAGGATGAGTGAACTGCATCCAGGGCCCAGCCACAAGGTTCACCACGAATGCTGTGTATTTCCTACGATAAGGACAGTCCTGAAGGCACAACCATCCAGCAAGCCCAAGAAAGAGTGCGAGGCACCAGACAAAGGTTTGAGGGAGCAGTCAGGCCCCCCTGGTCATTCGCAGTATTATCTTCTCCCCTTCTTCCCTGGAGGCCTCCTCACAGAACCGGCCCCACTGAAGGGACCTGCCTCTCCCCTTCACCTTCCCTCAGTTAACCGCAGCAGAGATCAGTTGCTGCAGAAACTGAATCTCCTCCAGACAAAGATGCTTTAAATGGCAAATAAATACGGTATGTGGGAGTAATCAAAATCAGCGCGATGCAAGCCTCCCTTCGAGCTCAGATTATTTTAAAGCATGAGCAGAATTGTCAATGAACTGTAAAAGAAAGAAGGGTGGAAGAAGCAAAAACAGAAACCCACCACCAGCCTGGCGTTGTTGGGATGGGAAGATAGTTTACATTCTTGCTAACCAGAGCTGAATCTCTGACCGTCAGGGAGGCGGCGGAGGCCCTGCCTCCATGGCCCTCTACACCATCTTAAGTTTCAGCAACCTAAGTTGGCTACAGTCACGCTTCAGAGGTCAAGTGCAATCAGAAAGCTGCTAAATACAGAACCTCATTGAGGAGAAAATGTGTTCTTCTTTCCACAGCTCTGTGCCTTTTACAGTTCACTTCAGAAGGCTCAACTGCATTGTTCCTGTTTGGTGTTAGGGAAATGTCTTCTCTTTACTGGCTCCACATCTGATACCTCAGAGGAAAAGAAAGGACAAGAGAAACCCATAGAACACCCAAGGATGTGTTTCTGCAATATGGCTGCCTCCCTCCGTGTGATGTCTAATTTGGTCCAGGCTCTCTTCTGGCCCCGGGGGATTCTGGGAGGTGTGATCTTTTCTTTTTTGACTGTACAAACTGTTCCTGTCTAGTTACTGCACTCGTGTGGTTTCTCACGAGGGTCCAACGGTCACCAGGAGCTCTACATCGCAAGAACAAGACCACAGTTTAAGAGAACTCCAGCTCAGAATTTGGGGTTCTTCATCCGAGCAGGGTTACCAGCTTCCACGTAAGGCTTGCATAGGAGTCTACGCAAGGTCCCATGTGTCAGGACCCAACCTTCTCATTTTTTCAAAATGTTCCTTCCAATGCCCCAAGGATGAAGAAAAACAATTGCTTTCAGTACTTTAGATTATTAAATTCCTAGCTACTGAAAGAAAATTCAAATTCCCTCTTCTAAGGGGGCCCCTACTGAAGAATGAGAACGTATCCTTACAACATTTTTCTTTACAAAATACAGTCATCTCACCTTAGTGCCCACAATGAAATATGTTTTAATTTTCACTTCAGCTCCTCACAGTAACACAGTTCTATAACACAGTATCAAAGACACACACATTCCAAGCTGTAGAGGCAAAGCTTTGGCAGAGAGCAGAGAAATTTTACCCTGAATTACGGAGAATCAGGAGTGAAACTAAGGAGGTACCTGGATCGTTTTCCTTCTAGTTAGACATTCTACACTTTCATCTGCATTTCTCAAAAGGTGCTTCACATATATGTTTCGAGAAGTTAATAGATACACCCTGAAAGAAAGAAGGAAGGAAGGAAGGAAGGAAGGAAAGAAAGAAAGAAAGAGTGGCTTGATGGCCAAGAAAGTTTAGTAAAAATACCAAATCTTCTTCTAGAGAATTTGTGAACATGTTAACATATTAAACATATGTTAACATATTAAAAGTTCTGTCTTCCAATAAAAAATAAAACAAATTGATAAATTCCAACCTCTTTGACTTGGTGTAACGCCATATGTCCCAAATAGTGGGAGCCTACCTCAAAGTGTTTTCCATCTTCCCATTTGTGCTTTCTTGGTCACATCTGGATTGGAATTTCACCTTGAAGATGGTCTCAAACAGGCTCCCACAGATACTTTGTGTGGAAAGTATAGATAACAAAGCCCCTTTTCCAGTTTAAAGAATACTTCTTTTCACCCTGAGTTTTTCGAAGCCCTAGTTTCTTCAATAGGAAAATGAGGATAATAAATTTCATCTTCCTAAGGTCGCTATGAAGATTAAAGGGGATAATCCCATCAAACACTTGGCATACTGAAGGGCAGATAGTCAGAACACAGCAAAAGTTAGCTGCTATTGCTAGGACGACCACCACTATTATGAATTTCCACCCTGGGTTTATCATAACCAGAAGTATCTGCCAGGCTGGTTGTACATGGAGCTAGGAGCTGTCCCCAGAAATTCAGCCAGGCATAGGATTGGCCCCCATTTCTCTGTCTTCCCACCTTCCCTTAGCTCTCACTCTGCCCCCACCCCTCCATCCTGAATCACAACTTCTTTCCCATCCAACACCACTTCCCATGCACAAATCCCCCACCGACCCCCTACTTTCCCTCTGATCCTCAAAAGCCTTCAGTAGGGACATTGGGAAGAGAAAGTGAGAAATGGCTCAGAACCACAAGAGACCAGGAGGAAAGAACCCAGAAAGCCCTCTCCTGGTTTCAAAAGGAGGGCAAATTGGGGCGCCTGGGTGGCTCAGTTGGTTAAGCGACTGCCTTTGGCTCAGGTCATGATCCTGGAGTCCCTGGATCGAGTCCCGCATCGGGCTCCCTGCTCGGCAGGGAGCCTGCTTCTCCCTCTGACCCTATGCTCTCTCTCTCTCTCTCTCTCATTCTCTCTGGCTCAAATAAATAAATAAAATCTTTAAAAAAAAAAAAAAAAAAAAAGGAGGGCAAATTGACCTGTATTCCACAGCTAAAGGCGCATTCTCCATTTTACTCCGTGACATTTCCCTTTTGCTGAGGCTTTGATTTGTGACTAAATAATTATCTGTTTAATAATGATTCCCGGGGAAGTTTCAACGATACAAGCCAATAAAGATCTGATCTGATTAAAATTACCAAGTCTTAGAGGCATCAATTTCTTTTCTGGAAGGCAGTCGACAAATTAGGTTTCTTTCACCTACAGCCACAAACAAGGATGATTTAATGACTTACGACTCAGACTCAACAAATGTTTGCTAAACAGTCCATTTATGGACTCAGGCACATTTTTATTTCAAATGCTAATATGAATTTAGGGGTTATGATTGGGATCATCTTCAGGCACATTTTTCTTTCAAATGCTAATATGAATTTAGGGGTTATGATTGGGATAAATACCCCTTTTCGTGTTCTTATTTGGGTTGCTGATGATTATCAAACAGATTCAAAAACACCCGCTTCCGCCATGCTGTACTCAAAGGCCATTTATTTTACTCTTAAACCAGTGAACAGAAATCAAACACTTTTATAGATTTATAGTCTCCCTTGAGCCAACACAGAGCACTGTGAAAAAAATATTTTAACCAAGTTAGAGGTAAGAACAGATATCAAAGCAATTATAATATTAAACACACAAAAGCCAGCAGACATCCGATGCGGCCAAATCTCAAGACTGAAAAAGTTATTTTGCCAAAGAAAACCAAAAGAAAATCTCAAAAGGTAGCAATTTGTAAGACAAGAACATCAATCAACTTCAAAAAGCTCCGTGCTCACATGTACGTGACCACGAAATGCTACATTGGACAAATGTTAGAGGTTTGTCTCGAAACCACAGAAGCAAAAACACTAAAGCACCAGGGCTGGGAATAGATTCCCAGAGAGCCAGCTGGGTGTAGCAATCTGGTCCAAAGGAGGGTGGAACCACCTTTAAAAAGATACCACGTGAGCTTGTATAAAAAAAGAAAGAGCAGAACTGATACGAATGGGGGAGAGACCCCTTCATTTTGGCTTAGAAACTTATTACATCTTCATTAAATGTGTTTATAATGTTTGTCTTGCAGTAAACAGATGGACTTTTTCCAAATGCCCTTAGGTCCGACCTGTGGGCCACTACGGGAGCTTTAATGAGGACACCTAGCTGACGGGGGGTGGGGGAGGGTGGTTAAGAGGGTGGGGGGTGTGGATGAGAACCTGCCTCAGAGGAGGGGACACTGGGCACGCGGCTGAGAATGTAGTGACCGGGCCATCTTCCTGCAAAAGGAGGGTCGAAAAGACTGACACACAAGGTTGGCTTTGGGTGGCAAGCATGAACAACCGTATCTACTGTTAAAGTATGGAAACACTTGGCAAACAGCCACTTCTCCAAAACCCTCCCCGAAGCAGCCCCACCAGCACCCAAGGGTTAATTCGGAGCACTGAAGGGAACCTCCAAAGGCCCATTTCCAGTGCGAGGGCCAGTATTGGTCATGAATTCCAGGCATCTGTGCCATGGCATTTATCAAATATTTTTAATATCCTTCCTGTGTACATGACATTTCACCATCTTACTCCAAGGGTGGAAAAAGGATGAACCCATCACCTAGGAACTTACAGGGGTAAATACTGCTTTATAAGATCCCGGAGAAATGAGATCAAGGTCTTGAGGCACACCCAATTTTACTGTACTCTGTAGATACCGCATCTTTTATAAACTGAAGGTTCGTGGCAACCCTGATCTAGCAGGCCCTTCGGTGCCCATTTTCCAACACCATTTGCTCACATTGCCTCTCTGTGTCACATTCTGGTAATGCTCACAACGGTTCCAACTTTTCCATTATATCTGTCCTAGTGATCTGTCATCAGTGATCTTTGATGTTCCTATTGTAATTGTTTTGGGACCCCATGAACAGAGCCCATGTAAGATCAGAAACTTATTCAGTAAATGTTATGTGTGCAGTCTGACTGCAGATGAGGTAGAAACAGTAAGAGAAATAGAATTTGAAGTGGAGCCTGAAGACAGGACTGCATTGCAGAATCTCGTGATCAGACTTTAATGGATGAGGAGTTGTTACTTATGGGGGAGCAAAGAAAGTGGTTTCTTCCTTTTTTTTTTTTTAAAGAAAGTGGTTTCCTAAGATGTCATCTACTCCTGGTGAAGATGCTGTGACGACTGTTGACATGACAACAATGGATTTAGAATATTACATCAACCTGGTTGATAAAGCAGCGGCAGGGTTTGAGAGGACCGACTCCGGTTTTGAAAGAAGTTCTGTGGGCAAAATGCAGTCAAACAGTATCGCAGGCTGCAGGGAAGTCGTTCGTGAAAGGAAGAGTCCATTCATGTGGCAAACTTCATCGCTGTCTTATTTTAAGAAATTGCCATGCTGACCCAACCTTCAGCCACCGCCGCCCTGATCAGGCAGCACATCAACATGGAGGCAAGACCCTCTACCAGCAAAAAGGTTATGACTCGCTGGAAGTGCAGATAATGGTAAGTTTCAGCATTTTATTTAGCAATCAAGTATTCTTTTTTTTTTTTAAAGATTTTATTTATTTATTTGACAGAGAGAGACACAGCGAGAGAGGGAACACAAGCAGGGGGAATGGGAGAAGGGGAAGCAGGCTTCCCGCCGAGCAGGGAGCCTGATGCGGAGCTCGATCCCAGGACCCTGAGATCATGACCTGAGCCGAAGGCAGACGCTTAACGACTGAGCCACCCAGGCGCCCCAGCAATCAAGTATTCTTAATTAAGGTATGTATATTGTTATTTTAGATATAATGTTATTGTACACTTAATAGATTACAGCATGGTATAAACATAACTTTTAAATTTTTAAATGTTTTTACTTAAATTCCACTTAGTTAACAGTATAACATTAGTTTCAGGTATACAGTACAGTGATTCAACACTTCCATACAACACCCGGCGCTCATGAGAAGTGCACTCCTTAATCCCCATCACCTGTTTCACCCATCCCCCCACCCACCTCTCCCCGGGCAACTATCAGTTCTCTATAGTTAAGAGTCTGTTTCTTGGTTTGCCTTTCTTTTTTTTTCCCCTTTGCTCGTTTGTTAATAAATTCCAAATAGGAGTGAAATCGTATGTATTTGTCTTCCTCTGACTTATTTCATTAGCATCATACTCTCTAGCTCCAACCATGTTGATGCAAATGGCAATATTTTATTTTTTTTATGGCTGAGTAAATTTGGGTGTGTATACACACACACACACCCATCTTCTTTATCCACTCATCAGCTGATGGACATTTGAGCTATTTCCATAATTTGGCTATTGTAGATACTGCTGCTATAAACACTGGGGTGCATGCATCCCTTTGACTTAGTACTTTTGTAAACACCCAGTAGTGCAATTGCTGGGTTGTAGGGTAGCTCTATTTTCAACTTTTTGAGGAACCTCCATACTGTTCTCCAGAGTGGCTGCACCAGCTTGCATTCCCACTGACAGTGCAAGAGGGTTCCCCTTTCTCTACATCCTTGCCAACATGTGTTGTTTCTTGTGTTGTTGATTTTAGCCATTCCAACAGGTTTGCGGTGATATCTCATTGTAGTTTTGATTTGTATTTCCCTGATGATGAGTGATGTTGAGCATCTTTTCATGTACCTGTTGGCCATCTGGATGCCTCCTTTGGAAAAATGTCTATTTAGTTCCTCTGCCCATTTTTTAATTGGATTATTCTTTTTTGGGGTGTTGAATTTTGTAAGTTCTTTATATATTTTGGATACTAACCCTTTATCAGATATGTCATTTGCAAATATCTTCTCTCATTCCATAGGCTGGTTTTTAGTTTTGTGGACTGTCTCCTTTGCTGTGCAGAAGCTTTTTATTGTGATGATGTCCCAATAATTTATTCTTGAATTTTGTTTCCCTTGCCTCAGGAGACCCATCTAGATAGAAGTTGCTACTAAACTTAACTTTTAAAAGGACTGGGAAACCAAACATTCATTTGACTTGCTTTATTGTGATATGTGCTTTATTGTGGTGGTCTGGAATCGAACCCACAGTACCTCTGAGGTGTGCCTGTATTCCTTCTCGAATGAGGAGGAGGAATAAATGGACATTCCTTGCCCATGCTGCTGCTGCCCAGTGAGCCAAAGCCAGTGGTGTTTCTTCAGCCAGGCAGGCTGACAAATGTTAGCTCCAGAAGGGCAAGAACTACATCATATTCCCCTAGTCCAGGCCCAGGCCAGCGTAACCGCTGTGCGCAAGCTAAATGAAACAAACACGTCAGGGCTACTACCTGTCAGTCTTAAAGCCAAAAACGGAATTGAACGGCAAGTTCAACCTTCCTAATTATTATTATTATTATTATTATTATGTGGGCTTTTCTACCTTGAATTTTACTCTACAATGTACTCAGTAAAACACTGTTTCACTATTTTGGTTTGGCTGATCACATGGCGGATCTCCACCAAAGGCCTTATTATGACACCTCTCCACCACCTACCTCCCACCAGAAACATCTGGAAATACTCGGGGGCAGTTTTTGGTGCTGTGTATTTAGTGCACAAAAGACAATGATGTATGTATGATTTAGTCCTTTACCATGAAGAATTGACCCAAACCCAAATCCTACAGCTCCCCTACTGAGAAACTCAGAACCACCGAGGAACTTAATTTTTCTAGAAAAGGAGGTTTTTTCCCATGGAAACCATCTCCAATTCCCTCAATCTCTGTTACCTGTGTCTGCATATCTGAGCTATTCGGTCACAGTCCAGAAGTTGCCAGTCTCTAAATTACAGTCTTCAAAGATAGGCATTGATAAGTCACCTCCTAATCATTCGTCCTGCGAATCGATGCCTGGAAAGGTGGCAGCCAGGAGTGATAATCAAAATATTTAGTAACCAACAATGACTGGGGTGGGTGTAAATGAAGGGACTAGACCCTTCTTGAGTGCTGGGTATCAGCTCTAGATGTGAGCTGTGAAGGTCCCTGCCAGTGGCAGACAAGGGTTCAGGGAAACAGCATACTCAGAGGACATACCCCTGAGGTTTTAATACGGTGCATGATGGTAACCAATGAACTGTCCCACAGGAAGACTGCTCAGCTTGAGTGAGGTGGCTGAGCCAAACGGTAATGCTGAATCACTTAACAAACTTTTGGTCTAAACTGGTTTATCTCCAGAGCCTGAGGCAGGTTGAAAAGGTCAATGCCTATCCTTGAAGACTGTAATTTAGAAACTGGCAACATCTGGACTATGACCCTTGTACTTGGATGGCAGGCAGAATAAAATGGAATGATGGTGATGATCATCATTTATTAAAGACCCTTGAACTGACCTTCCCGTGAACCTTCTAAAGTAGGAATTATTTTCCCATTTTACAGATGAGAACATCAAGACTCAGAAAGCAAAATATTTTTCCTAAGCAGAGGTAGGTGTTTGAAATTAGAATCCAGATCTGTTCAAATCCACAGCCCATGAGCTTTTGTGAAGTGTGAAAAGAAATGGAAGAAACAGAGAAAGATATAGGAAGAGAAGAAACATGATACACTCTGCAATGCATTATATCTATCCAGAATATAGAAGTAAGATTTATTTTTTATTTTTTATTTTTTAAAAGATTTTATTTATTTATTTGACAGAGAGAGACACAGCGAGAGAGGGAACACAAGCAGGGGGAGTGGGAGAGGGAGAAGCAGGCTCCCTGCAGAGCAGGGAGCCCGACGCGGGACTCGATCCCAGGACCCTGGGATCATGACCTGAGCTGAAGGCAGTCGCTTAACCAACTGAGCCACCCAGGTGCCCTAGAAGTAAGATTTAAAGGGGTCCAAGAAATAAAGCTTTCTCCTCTATAAATTTTGTCCTTTTTTTTCTCCCTGTAAGGCCCAGTGGAAGGTCCACTTTCCTCACCAAACTCTCCCAGTTTCACACATCCAGGCAGATGTGTACTTTCTCAGAATTCCATGAAGACCCAAAGTCTGCGTCATATCAGTGACCACTGTCAGAATCTCACCCATCCTTCAAATGCCACCCACTCCTCAGAGTCTCCCCTCTGACCACTCTGGACCCCACTGTGGCCCTCACAGCCTTTCCAGCTGTAGCAGTACCCACTGAGAGCTGTGTCCTTGCTTTGACTCCCACTGGGACTGTGTCTTTCTCTTACTGCCACCATTCAAGTACTTGCATAT
This sequence comes from Neomonachus schauinslandi, assembly GCF_002201575.2. Classification (NCBI taxonomy): domain Eukaryota; kingdom Metazoa; phylum Chordata; class Mammalia; order Carnivora; family Phocidae; genus Neomonachus; species Neomonachus schauinslandi. Next base: position 183,091,314 of record NC_058403.1, on the reverse strand, counting down.
GGGTTCTTGGGGGGGGGGGGACTTACATCTGTAAGTATAATTTATATTTTTATTTTTTTATTTATTTGTTTTTTTTAAGATTTTTTTTTTATTTGACAGAGAGAGAATGAGAGAGAGAGGGGGGAGGGGCAGAGGGAGAAGCAGACTCCCCGCCGAGCAGGGAGCCCGATGCGGGACTCGATCCGGGGACTCCAGGATCATGACCTGAGCCGAAGGCAGTCGCTCAACCGACTGAGCCACCCAGGCGCCCATAATTTATATTTTTAAAGGATAAATCCCACCATCAGCACCAGCACTACCACTAACGTACTGTTAGCTGTGTAGAGTACGCCGACACAATGCCGAGTCCCTGAGGCTGCTCACATAATTCTTACCCCAACTCTATGATGTGGGGTTTTTTATTACTGCCCTTTCCACACCTACAAACTGAGGCTTCAAAAGATAACATAGCTTCTCTGATACCCTATGTGGCTTCTTTCTCTTTCTGCAGTCTCCAAAGTACATCTGTCCAACAGGGAAAAATTCAGCATCTTGTGAATACTTCATGCTCTTTCATCCATCCATCCATGCAATCCATGCATCCATCCATGCATCCATCCATTCACTCTTGGAGTCCAACTACATGCTGGGTAGTTCATAAACCAAAAAGAATGAGTGAGCCCCACTTATTGCCCTCAGAAGAGTCACAGGCTAGTGGGAGACGCCCCTTTTCCTCCCAAACAGGCCCACAGGATAGAACGTAGGAAGCACAATGGTGGTGAATGCTCAGGTTCCTACATAGGTCAGAGAACAGGCATCCAAAAGGAGATGGATCCAGGTGATCAACAATGTCTGCCGCTGCCAAGGACACTGGCAGTGGAGTCCTCCAGTGAATGTGATGTGCCCTTCAGTACCATCCTCCCTTGCTCAGCCACACACGTCCCCAGAGCTCTCACACAGCAGCGACCTGAGGACCTGGGCTCTGACCGTTCTGAGTACTGATCAGCGGCACGTGGCAGGGAAACAAAGTCCCCTTCCCATCCCCTTCCTCATTCTTACAGATGACTGTTTGGGGCACTTACAAGCAGCTTCAAATGAGTACACATGTTTTATTTCCCAGCAGACTTTAAATAACGACATCCTGCCACGAGCTGAAAATCTGGTTGGCACTGCTGAGGACATGTCAGCTTGCTTCATTCCCTTTAAGGGAATTTCATAAAAATTTTAAAAGACAAAGATTTCAACCTTTTCCTTCCTCATAGGAAAAATGACCGCCAGAAAAGAGAGTTTCCTCCCCACCTGGTTGTATCAGGCATCTGTTGCAAAAATAACGCTGACCCGAAGACCTCAGTGGCATCTCTTCCCCAGAGATCTGCAGGAGCCACTCTAGGACTGGGCTCCCTCATGCATCGGGAGGCAGGGGGCGGGGAGCTGGCTGATTTAGGCTGAGTTTGGCTGGTCTACCCTGCTCTACTTTATGTCCCTCTCATTGTTTTTCCTGGACCATAGGCTAAGCTATGCTCGGGATGGCGGTGGAGTGGGAGAACTCAAGCAGAAACATGCCTGCACTTTTTGTTCAAGCCTCTGCATACATCCGGTTTGCTACCATCCCACTGGTCAAAGCAGCCCCATGGCTGAGCACAGAGTTGGAGCGGGAGGGTACTACCAGTAACATACACAGAAGAAGGGAAGACGACACCGATGTCATCAGAAACCACAGTGGTCCTGGTCACATTACAGAGCCAGTGGTGGTACTTCCTGAACCCCCAGTCAGGCTTGACTAGGACTTTCATGGCCTCCCACGTGAGAAACACATCCTGGGAAGAGGGGTCTGTATGGCGGAAGGCGGTCATTTCTCAGACATTTTGATGGTGAATTCCAGGTAACACATGAATCACCTGGAAGAACAGTTACACACTATTCTGAAAATCAGAAGGGACAGTCACCAACAAATCAAGTACCAAAGCACCTCTGAACAACAGTTGAATGTTTTGGACAAAGCTAGAATAGACTCTTATTTACTGCCTATAACCACTTAATAAGAGTAATTGCAACAAGTGCAAACATTTATGCAGCACTTAGTATGTCTGGGCTTTGGGCTAAGCACTCTATGAGTTATTCCTCTTCATTTTGATAACAAACCAGTGCAGTTGATATTATGATGATGATGCCAATTTTACAGATGGGGAAACTGAGGCCAGGGTTTGAACAACTGGCCAAGAACCCACAAACAGCCAGAACTTAAACCCAGGTCCATGTGGTTCTACAGATAATGTTTCTTACCACTACCCTAGACCATCCCTGTCTTCATTCACGTAAGTCTCAATGGTCTTGTCATACTGCTCTCTTTATTTATAAATAATACCCAGAGTTTCGGAATCTTCTGTTCCTGACAGAAAGACTCTTCTGTCTAAAAACGCCTACGTTTTACTCAATGCCTAGCTAGTCTAATTCGGTGTTTCTTCCATTTACATATTAACTAAGACTGTTTCTAGGGAGAACATCAGATAAGATTCAAGATGCAAGGAATGACTGGCTTCTGCCCATCTCTGAATAAAAATCATGGAGGGAGGAAATCAATAAAGCTCCAAGAAGCAGAGCAGGAGGGGGGGGGGGGAAAGCCCTTGGCTTCAGATACCCTTGGTTCCTTCACTGTAAATTCAGACTATTTGGTGATTATATTCAAGATACTCTACTTAAGTTGATATAAAAATACATACCAAAATTTTTTAAATGGATTCCTTTTATTCTCCACATAACATGTATGTGTGCAGAAAAGTGAGCTGCTTGTAAGAAGTTGCTAAATGATACAAGCCATACCATCAACTGTATTTCAACCTATTCTATAATTTTCCATATCATTTGTTGATTGCAAGAGGCTTGTTGGCACACTCTTTTGTTTGATGCACTTGTCACAAGTAAATGATGCTGCTGTCTGAATCGCGGTTGACCTAGAGAACCATACTAAGGTTGTTCAAGGGCATTCCCACTACGTTATAATAGTCATTAGGACCCCAGCCCCCAGCAACCGGTAGCCAGAGGGAGGTCAGATGCTGCTGGTGCACCTTGACCAGTGAATGGGTGTCAGCTCTTCCTCCAGAAGCTGGACCTAGAGACCTTAAAGTTGGCCTCTTGACCAACTTGACCTCCTGACTTCTCTGAAGTCCCAGGAAGTGCCGGGGCTGGTGCTGCAAAGGCCTGCCTCCGTCCATCAGCTGCCCCAGGACCCCGCTGCCCCAGCCGTGGTATGAGGCCAGGCCTCCTTCACCGACGTCCTGGCTTGGTAGCAATGTCAATCAACAGTGTAACCCCCATGCCACTGTTCCCAATGACTAAATTTCAGGCCTGAGAAATACTTGTTCTTGCACCCGCAAAACAAGGAAAGGGATTCCTGTGATGTTTAAATGATCAAATGTAGGAGATGTCTTCAAAACAAATAGTAAATACTGCTGAGAAAATGCTTTGGACACCTTTTCAGGCCCCGAACATACACTTGATAAAACAAAGGAAATCCAGTGTTATTCTTCCATTCTTCCATTCCTTTCTGTTCACTAATTCTAGGAAGCAACCTGCAAAGCATGTAAAGGAAAACAAGAATGCTGTTTGTCAGCAGACTGCTGTGCTGGGCAGAGTTCGAACAGTTAATGGAGCTGGGTTCATGAACAGTCCTTCCTGGCCAACATGCAGCTCGTAACCCCGTAATAAAGGCAGTGCTCCTAGCATGGGGGTCTGCAATAAATCTACACTGGATGTATGCAGTTGCTAAGGCCTCCACCCCTGCGGATGCGGTCTCAGAACAAATGGGGATCTTAGGACAAGAGTCAGATGGTACCTGACCAGGCCTCTGAAGCTCCGGTGAATAAAGAAAGAGACGGTAGAGAATAGACGGTATTAGGAACAGCAGTGATGTATGCCCTCTCTATCTAGAGAGAGGTGTGACGTCGTTAATGATAAGGAATTGGCTCACATAATTATGGAGGCTGAAAAGTCTAAAATGTGCAGAGTCAGCCAATGGGGTGGACTTAGGGAGAGAGTCCATGTTACAGTTTGAAGGTCATTGGGCAGGAAGGGCTACCATTGCAGATGAAGTCCAAAGGCAGTCAGCTGGAGAATTCTCTCTTATTCAGGGGAACCTCGGGGTTTTTTTTGTTGTTCTATCCAGGCCTTCAACTGATTGCACAAGGCCCACTCACATTATGGAAGGTGACCTGCTTTACTCAAGTCCACCCATTTAAATATTAAGCTTGCCCAAAAACACCCTCACAGAAACACCCAGAATGATAATGTTTGACTGCTCTCTGGGCACCCCGTTGCCCAGCCCACTTGACAAAAAAAATCACCCATCATAAGCACAACCCTAGAAAAGTTCACCACATTTCAGGCACGGTTGACAGCCATTAATTCTGGATTGGTATAGAAGTTCGTGGGTTCCGTGTGTCAAGAAAAGTCCAGAAGGCTTGGGAATTCTGGGGATTTTACAGAGATGGATTTCTCTAGCACATGGAAATCTCCACTAAAAGGGGGTGGGGGATGGTGAGGAAGAAAGACACACCCCAGGGGGAAACCATTAACAGATAATGAATCATCATCTGAGCTTAGCAGCCCCTGCTGTTTTCTCTGACAAAATAGCATGTTTGCCAGGCAAGGTTATTTGGGAGGGGAAAATTCACTTGTAAAAAGCAACGCTGGATCCAGGACTCCTATCAGCGCTTAGCTGCGTGTGTGCGTGCATGCATGTGTGTGAGTGTGTGCATGTGTATGTGTGTGTGTGTGTTACACTTAGCTGGTAGAATATTCAGCTGAGGACACATTTTTCCCCCTTCTTTAAATCCTTTGCTGATTCCTCTTCCTCTATAAATCCTCTGAACATGGCAAGGCCTCAGGTCCTACAACCATTCTCTCTGGAAGTCATCTCCATCTCAGATTTGGGAATGTGGGAAGTGGGGATTTGGGAAGCTCTTTAATGCCTTTGTTTTACAAAAGGGCAAAGCAAAACCCAGAGAACCCCAGCAGCCTGCTCTAGGCCATAGGCGGATGACTTTGGGATTTATTTTTCCCAGCCCCGACCTTCCCTACCAAAGAGCAATTTCCTAGGGTACAGCTTAATATATCCACCAATAAAAAGCCTCTCACTCATCCCCTAATTTTTTTTCTCTCTTTAAAATGATTCCTTCTCATCACACAATGGGTGAACCCCCCCCAAACCACGGAATAATCACCACTGCCTTTTATAACGGGCATGGCCCAGTTGCCACACAACCGAGATAAAGCCACTGTAACTCCAGCAGCTTAGTGTGGTGTTTTCTCTCCAGCCTGCACCTCACTCCTGCTACGTAGCACCCAGCATCACCTGGGGCCTGCTGGGAGGTACGCGAAGGAATGTAAAACCATTAGAAGGAATGTAAAACCGGTTGATACTACAGAGAATAAAACTTTTTTTTTTTTTAAGATTTTTTTTTTTTTTGAGAGAGAGAGAATGAGAGACAGAGAGCAGGAGAGGGAGGAGGGTCAGAGGGAGAAGCAGACTCCCTGCTGAGCAGGGAGCCCGATGTGGGACTCGATCCCGGGACTCCAGGATCATGACCTGAGCCGAAGGTAGTCGCTTAACCAACTGAGCCACCCAGGCGCCCCAGAGAATAAAACTTCTAAGGCGACTGCCACCAAAAGCTGTATGTTTCCTTTTGGAAAGTTTTATGTGTTAGATATAGGGGGCAAGTCAGGTTTTCTGGTAAATTTTTATCAGGAGAAACAAAAGGAGAGTCATCTCTTTTGTGTAATTCAGGGTGCTCACAACTTGCTTCTGCGTTTCCTGAGAGAGGAGATGCATATGCTAAGACTGGCCAAATTTCGAGAAGCACCAATGCGGTTCCCATTTTAACATGCCCCGGCAGCTGAGGCAGGTTATTGCTAAAACTGGACCAGCCTCAGCATTTTATCATTTGTGGGTGTTACTCCTTGGGTTGCTGGGCTCCTGACTTGCCATCGGCTCAGCTCAGGGAATTTTAAGCCAATAACAAAAGCACAGCCTTGCTTCCTGGTCACCCGTATCAACACCCCTGTCCCTTACACAATAAAGAGGTCTCGTTTTCATGATGACTTTGGTTTCAGTGCTTTTAATTTGATTTTTGTCTGGCACCTAGGGGAAGTGGGGATTTGGGAAGCTCTTTAATGCCTTTGTTTTACAAAAGGGCAAAGCAAAACCCAGAGAACCCCAGCAGCCTGCTCTAGGCCACAGAGCACAGCCCTTGACCTCAGGACTCCATCTCCCCATCTGTGAAATGGCAGTAACAAACAAAGCTGCCTTATGAGGTTTTTGTGACTATTAAATGCAATACTGTATAAAACAGACTCAGCAGAGTGCCAGGCCCAAGAAAGAGAAACAGATGTTTGGCATTAACGATCTTCTCCAGGCTAATCCTTTGAGCCAGGGGCTGTTAGGACAGCCTGGGAAATCGGCAAGGCTGGCTGCAGTGTGTTCAGTGTCCCTACCACTTTGTGTATTTGGTAAAATAAAAGCAACAACAAACACACAAACAAAACCCCCTTTTGTCTTTGAACTTCACAAATTAACCCCAACAGTGTGAGGGGGGGTTGGGGCCAGAAGAAGGGGGAAATCGCTCCCCAAAGAAGAAAATGGCCCTTCCTGCAAGATAAAACATGGCCTCTAGGAGAGCAAGGGCCTTTTCTCCCTTTTATGAGGCCAACCTAATCAAAGAAACTTTTTTATGGGTCCTTCAATTAAATTGCCATCGCGCAAAGGAAGCCTTGATAAGCAGGAGAGACCGCCCTCTGCTGTGGGTTTTCATTAGTGCAGTAAGGGTTGGTGTGGGAGCTGCTGGGCGAGGCAGGGGACCGAAGTCCAGGAACCCTGAAGGGCCTGTGGCTCTGCAAGACACGGACTTCTTTGAGTTCTGTCCCCCCAACATGGAAGGAGCAGCCCTACAGGGTTCTCAACCATTAATGAAGAATTCTAGAGGAGAGGATGGAACTGGGAGGGGAGGTGTTCCTACAAAATGATCTGCTTGCACCCCTGCCTACCCAAACTTGCATCCAGTGAAGGGCCCGCAGGGAGAATAAAGGCTGGTTCACTTCTGAAAAGTGTCCCTATGTTTCAGATGGACAGCAAATTATTACAGAATTCCAAAGTGATGAGCTGAAGGAATCAGCAATAGGCAGACGAAAGGTAATCGGCTCCTCTTTCCACAGTTAAAATGCTGGGCAAACTCCAAGAGGTCACTGTGCTGATTCCAGTCTCCTCAGGTACTGGGAACAGGAGGAGGACTGCACCCTATATAAGGAAAAAGAATCCTGTGGTCACAGCTGACCAGTGATGCCTGGCAACCTTCCATTTCTGGAGGTAATCAAACAGAGCCTGGATGATGCCTTAGGGGTGGGGGAGAAATCTCCAGATTTCAGATTCAGATGGGCAGTTGGTCTAAATCAGTAATCTCAGAGTTTGACATTTCACAGGCCCCAAACAATGTCCAAAATCATTTAGAGGAGCTACACAGGGTTTGAGGGCATTTATAAAAACTATTTAGTATCACCATGATTTCTTCAAAGAAGGAACCATTTAAAACAAATCTAAAGATCAAGACAAGGATCAGAAAAAGAAGAAATATCCTTCAAATGGACTGGATTTAGTTTAACAACCCTTATTCTTCACATTTAGCTGTGAACAAATGAAAATATCCTAGAACAGTACTTGCTTACCCATTAATTTGGAGAAACTTTTTTTTTATGATCAAAAAAGATTGATAAAGCTATTTTAATTTAATTAATTTTTTTAAAGATTTTATTTATTTATTTATTAGAGAGCGAGCGAGAGAGAAACAGCATGAGAGAGGAGAGGGTCAGAAGGAGAAGCAGGCTCCCCGCTGAGCCGGGAGCCCGATGTGGGACTCGATCCGAGGACCCTGGGATCATGACCTGAGCCGAAGGCAGTCGCTTAACCAACTGAGCCACCCAGGCGCCCAAAGCTATCTTAATTTTAGAAGGAAAAAAAAAAAACCCATCCAATACTGTGTTCGCATTTAAGAATTTTGGAGGATCTGGGATTGAGCAGCAGGGAAAGGCGAAGGTCTTGAAGAGAGGCTAGAGTGGACCATGCCGTCTCACCCCCCACCTGGAAAAGACAGGGTTCCACCAAGGCAACGCTTACCTACCAACTATCAGAATTCGGGGCTCATGGTTGGACTTGAGAAATACCCTGAAAAATGAATGCCAAATTAGGTACATATTGTATTTTCTTGGAGAACATGTTTAGAACTTTTCATCATGTTCAAAAAGGGATCCATAAAGTCCAAAACTCTAAAGTTACTGATTTAAAAGGGCCGATTCCAAAATACGTCCTACTGGAATGTATAGCAGATTGAAATAGCCCCAATCTTCACCTCTCCCTGCATCCACACTTTTGCTCATCACAACTTTCTCTACTCCTCACCATTGAGTCGGCCACAACGACTTGCTTTGACCAATGACAAATGAGTGGAAATGACAATGTGCCAGCTCCAAACTTAAGCCTTAAGAGCACGTGTGATTTTCACCTTGCTCTTTTGTACCTCTACCACTGCCATGAGCAGAGCCTGTCCAGGTTAGCCACAGATCCCAAGAACAGGATGAAAGACTTGAGAAGCAGAGCCAATTCAGCCAACCCATAAACTCACGAGTGAGGGAAAAAAATGCTTAGTGTTGCATGCCACTGAGATTCTGAGGTTATTTGTTACACATCATTACTGTGACCATAGCTAACCGATACAGGATCTAAACTGTGGAATCTTCCTACAGTAGAAGGAGAGTACCCTGACGCCATTAGGGCTGAGTCATATGAGGAAGAGTACAGCTTCTTAATCTCACTCCCACATACCTTCTACAAAAGCTCCTGACCCCTTTCCCAATCCTTGGCTGTAAGAGAAGTTAGTCTTCTGCTCAAGCAAAGAAAAATAAATGAGCTGGGACCAAGAATATGGGTCACCATATTGTGCCTATTTTGGCTGCTTAACTTTAATGGATGTATGCATTTTCCAAATATTTGCAGATTATCTTTTTTAAAGCCCCAACTTTAGCAAATCCTCTTGTAATTGTTCCAAATCTTTTATAGACTTGCCCACCTTAGCCAGCGGAGCATACAGCCTATAGTTTTAACTATTTTGTAGGAAGGCAGGATGAAGCGTAGGCTGCAGAAATAAATCTAAACTCTGTAGCTTTGGATTTTGTGCAAAACAACCTCCCTGAATCTGTCTTCTCACCTGTAAAATGGGACTCCTACTTACTTCAGAGGGTTGTGGAAAGATTTAACTAAGTGATGTATAAGCTACTTAGCTACTGAAGGTGCTCCATGAATGCGTGATCCTCCCATGCTGACGCCTTGGTCAGTATGAACTCTAGCTGAAGTATGGAGAGGCCACTTGGGGCAGAGGCAAAAGGGTTCCTGTCCTGGTTTTGCAGTCAAATGCTCTACCCCTGAGCTATACCCCCTCTGTCCTGGTTTTGTCCCACCCCACCTATGCTGAACAATCTACCTCTGCTTCTGAGCCTTAGCGTCATCAACTAGAAAATGGTGATCATGAAAAAACAGAAGCAGAAGAATCTTCAGGGTGCAGGAATCACAAGATAATATATGCAAAAGGGTTTAGAAAACCGTGCAGAGCCTTGCAAATATAGGTTATTCTTATTTTTGGACAGAAGCACAGCGACACCTTCAGGGAGCACTCCTGTTTTAATGGTACTTATGAACTAGAACTCGTGGTGCTTCATAATGAATACTTATAAATATTACTGCAGTCTACTTATGAAAAACAATAGGAACTTAAAGGAGACCCATTCACTGAGAACTAGCCAATCCAAAAGTGAAAATGTAATTCAAAGGGCTTTCAAAGAGAGTGGAAAACCACAGTGTTCTGTTAGCTCCAAAATTAAGATTCATTTTCCTCTTGGTCTAAGAAGGTGATGCTCATGAAACCCTATCTCGAAACCTAAAAGCATGAATGCAGGATCCAAAGCTTCCTCATTTTGTGGGGTGACAGAATGGGTGAACAGTGCAGGAAGAGGAGCTGTAATGCTAAGCCTCAAGAAATCCACGTTTTGACGAAAGAGTGGGAAAAATGAGAACCACCACCTAAGTGAAGCTTTTATGTGGCTTGTAATCAAACCTGACTTTGCTTCACATACTGGAATATATTAAACATATGGGTCATCTTTCCCCACACATGTTCAACTTTATTATTATCGCACAGCTCCAAGCTCAGGGTGCAGCCTCTCCAACCAGACACTGACAGAGGTGGGATTTGACAACATCTCTACAGGACAGGCTCTGGGATCCTGGTGCAGAAACTGGGCCCGGGATGAGAGTCTCAATTAGTTCCATGTGTGAGAAAGGGCCGCTATTGCACATCTCTGCATTGTTCCTGTAAGATTTCTTATTCCTTTCCTCGTCACGTAGTCTTCAATAGAACTTTTGTATCCCTGCTGGGGGGACTCTTGAATTCCCAAGGATAAGTAAGAGGACTGGAAACAAAATATGGAGATATGGTGGGTCTATCAGGACCCTGGTAATAAAGAACCTAAAATCAGAAGGTCCATCTGAATATGGACACAGGAGACTTTACAGAAACACAGGTTAGTCAACGAACAAACCTCTTTTCCTAGGGGTAAGAATGGTCTGATTCAGTCAGTCTAAGAGATTAGGGGGAAAAAAAATTTGAGCAAGAGTGTTCAATAACTTGTTCATATCACAAGGGAAGTTGAGGGGGCCTTCTTTGTTAGCATGGATTAAAGTTCAAGAGTGGAAGTCAGTGGCTGATCTTGGAGCTAATAATAGTTTTTAGCTATCGCCAGGCACTGTGCTAAAGGCTTTACATGGACTATACACCATTTTATCTTCACAATAACCTCATCAAAGCAGTATTATGGTCTTCATTGTGCTTTAGGGGAAAATGGGAGCTTACCGAGTTCCAGCCCCTCACCCACAAACTGAGATGTCAGGAGCACTAGGGATGGCATCTGAGCTGGCTAAATTCAAACCCTCCTCCAAATAGCATCCACAAAGGGATCTGAAACATCAATCTCCCCATCTTCTAGAATCAGATGTCTTCAGCACAAAATCAATCTTTGTTAAAAGCAAGCTTTAAAAGGAGGAAGATCTCCCACAGTCCCCTCCCCGCCATCCCTCACCTGCCAATCGCAGTGAAAGGATTAGGTTTTAGTTGGAGGGAGAATTCAGTGACCAAAATTTTATTTAATTCAAATGTTTATCGGTCGAAAAGCATTCACTATAAAAGATTCATTTTACATTTATAACTAGTGCAATAACTTTTGATAAGTATTAAAAAAGCATTTAAAAAAATTTATACAGAATGTCTAGACCTTAGTTGGTAAATCACCACAGGAGACCCTGATTGTGGCCTGGGCTATGTGACCTAGTACACTCTCTTAAGTTACTTCCACTCCTTGTAAATCTGTTTTCTCAACAGGACAGACCAGGAACTCTCTGAGAGTCTTCCCAGGTCCAAGATTCTGTAAGACACAGAAAGGAAAGGGAATTTACTCTGAGATGATGTAAGAAAAATGTTCTCCTTATCAACAACTGAACAATAGAATCTGTGAAGAAAGAAAATCTCCATCTAGAAATTTCTCAAGGTTACCCTTGAAAGATGAATGCATACTGAAAAAATTTCCAGTGACTTCAATCACCGTCTAAAGGACATAGAGACATCTGCTAATTAATAATTAATGATTTGGGGCGCCTGGGTGGCTCAGTTGGCTAAGCGACTGCCTTCGGCTCAGGTCATGATCCTGGAGTCCCAGGATCGAGTCCCGCATTGGGCTCCCTGCTCAGCAGGGAGTCTGCTTCTCCCTCTGACCCTCCTCCCTCTCATGCTGTCTCTCATTCTCGCTCTCAAATAAATAAAATCTTAAAAAAAAAATAATTAATGATTTACCAGGAAGAACACGTTAATAGGCAGATTGTGGTAATGTGTGTTTTCTCAGCATGGGAACCAGTGTCTCAAGTGGTGACCAGGCAGTGTCGGTGGCCACGAAGAGGCTACCGCATGCTAGCGAGGCACGCTGTCCAGGGCCTCATGCTGCAGACTGAGACAAAGGATTGCTTTCACCCTAGCTGGTCTCCACTGCAAGCAATAAAGAGACCAACAGAACTGTCATTACCATCCCAGACCTCGTGATTTGATTTGATGCCACCTATCTCATGGAAAACCGTAGCTGTCGAAGAAATCTCAACACACCCACCCCAACATGCATCAGTCAGACAGACTCGATTGTCATCTCTTAAGATCGCCCTTATAGGGACACCTGGGTGGCTCAGTCGGTTAAGCGTCTGCCTTCGGCTCAGGTAATGATCCCAGGGTCCTGGGATCGAGTCCCGCATCGGGCTCCCTGCTCCGCGGGGAGCCTGCTTCTCCCTCTGCCTCTGTCTCTCTCTCTGTCTCTCATGAATAAATAAATAAAATCTTTAAATAAATAAATAAATAAATAAATAAATAAATAAATAAATAAATAAATAAATAA
>NC_058403.1:183056462-183078800 GCF_002201575.2 Neomonachus schauinslandi | reverse complement strand
TAAATAAATAAATAAATAAATAAATAAATAAATAAATAAATAAATAATAAAGATCGCCCTTATAAAAGTTTAACAAGAGACGGGAACTGACATTTATGGAGTATATGGTAGGCAGGCTGCGTCGGTCATCTTATTTAATTTTCACAAGCAAACTCTCTCATCTGGCGCATGAATGTCAATGGGAGAACTCTGGAAGGCCAGGTCAAACTCTGGAACTGGGGTAAAGCTCTTCAATTCCTGCGTCATGATTCCGACTGCCCGCCTGCCCAGTCCTCGGTGCCTTGTTTGAAAACATAAACCTCAAAGGACAATAGGCAGCAAGTCCAACTCAACCACAGTTGAGTTTTTCTTTTTATACAGTGAATTCCGGAGGTCAAAGGATGCCGCCCAGTTAGGATAAGGATGTTGCATAAAGGAAATCCCCCTCTCCGCCCCCCCCCCCCCCCCCCCCCAGTTTTCAATCGTACACACAGAGATCTTGGAGAAGTTACCCTGTTATCTGGTGACCCAGGAAAGCTAGGAACATTAAAGTTGCCGGCAGCTGGTTTAACTTAGGCAATTCATTTCTCGACATGGTTTTCAAACATTTTGGAAATGAGAATGCACATAACGGACTTGCCTGAACTTTGTATTTCCTTTCTCGGCTTTCCTCCTGAGCCTCTCCCAGTGGCCTGGCTAAATTCCAAAAGCAAACACTACACTCATATGTTCCAGTCTCCTTATTAACTTCTGCAGCAATAACTTCTGATTCATTGTCATGCCTTTGTTTCATTACACTCTGTTCATCAGGAGCAACAATGATCAGCCCGTTTTTGCCCTGCACCCACCCTAGAAAGGGGCACTGGACGAGAGATTCAGTTCCCCCTTCCCCCCCCCCAAAAAATGCCCTGATTTTTATGACAGAAGCCCTCCAAAGGGGAATCACGTGTTTCTGGAAGAATTTTGAACATCTCTGAAGTGACAAAGAGATGGCTCATTACCAAGAGACTGGGAGAGTGAAATGGAAGGGAAACTGATATAAAGCACTTTCAAGTTTCTCAAAAAGGAACAAAAAAAAAAAAATTGTTTTCTCCTGATACCTCTCAAAGATGTACTTGGTCCTAGCATGAATCCTGGGAGGAAACAAGCAACAGGAAAAGCAACCTGAGGTCTCATCTTCTAAATCAACCTTCCACTTGAGCATCTCTAGCTTATGAACAAATGAAGGTATCCCAGCGGCTTCATCTTTTCTTCCTCACCCCAAATATGCCATCCTTTGATTCTCAAGCTATGATAAGATATATGTGGAAATGAAAAGATGCCTCTCATCTACATGGATTTTGACAAAAAGAACACCACCAAAATGTGAGCCCTCGTTTCTAGCCAACCAATAGAACAGAGCAGAATATAGGAATGGGAGCTATTTTGAAGGTTTCCCATGGTTACGGCTGCTATGGAAATCATTTTCTTCTCTGGGGTTTTCAGATATCTGAGCCCAGCTTCAATCACTGTTTAAAGAAGGAGAACAAAGGGAGAACATGGACAGAAATTGCTTCTTTTATTTAAAGTTTTAAAAGGTCCCAAACTGGGGTGGTGGGAGGATGGGAAGAAACACCAATGGCCGTGGTAACCTCAAAAGACTGCCATCAGGGTCAGCCGGCATGGGACCAGATCAATCCCTCAAGGTCTGGAGAGAAACCTGTGCTTTCTGGACAGAGACAGATTTATCTTTTAAAGCACCAAGTGAAACATCGCTCCCCATGAAAAATCAGTGGCCTCCTACCATCCTTAAGATAAAATCTTAACTCCCCAAGATGGTATTAGCCCAGGCATTCTTCTTCCAGCTTACCTTTCTTACTCTCTGCCTTATTTTCTGCAGATCAGCTGCCCTGGTTTTCAGTACATCAAATAGGTTATGTTCCTCCCTGCCTCAGGGCCTTTGCACATGCCATTTCCTCTGCCCAGGAGACTCTTTCTCCCTTGCCCCCATTATCGCCTGTTCATCTTTCAGATTAAATGATTAAATATCACCTTCTCTGGTTCACTCAGCTTGGTCAGGCCATCCTATCCTTCCCTATAGAGCATTTGCTGCAATTTAATGAAATCTATAATTTGATGTTTCAGGATTCAGGAGCACAAAGAGGTAGAGTAGAAACTCTGTGAGGGCATGAACTGTATCTATGCTTTATCCTGCTGTACACAGGCATTATAGTTCAGTGACTTGCACATGACTGGCACTCAATAAATAATTAATGGATAAGCAGTTCCATGGTGTGATACGGGTAGATTTTTGTCTCTGTCCAATGTCATGGCATGGCATTTCTCTAAGCCCCAAACATCTCATTCGTGACAGCTTTGCAGGAGTCTTACAAATATGGTCTGTATTTTATCGCAATTTTATCTCAATAGAGCTAGAAAAATAAATATGGACTGGAGTTACACCATAGGTAAGGCTTGGGCTTTGAAGTCAGCACACAAGGCCAACTGAAGTGGAGCAGTGGCTCTGGACCGGGGACGATGGGCCCCCTCAGGTAACATGTCGCTAAAGACATTTTTGGTTCCCACAACCGGCATAGTTGTGAGACCAGGGATGCTGCTAAATGTTCTACAATAAACCACACAACCCCCTACAACCGAGGGTTATCCAATCCACATGTCGATAATGTCAGGATAAGAAACCCTGATGTAGAGGCGAAAATTACTCTTCACAATGCACTTGAGAAAGGTGCCGTCTTGGAGAACTATCAATAGTCCTCTCCCCTGGTCTATCCCAGGCAGCTTTCTGCCCATGTTGGAAAGACACTGCTGCTATTTCAAGCTGAAAACTAGACAAAGTCACCAGCTTGCATCAATGCATTACAAAAAAATATTTATCTTTAAACACTAGCGTCTCACCCAGCATGTCAAGAAGCCCACATGACAACAGGGATTTAGAAGTTGAAACCAACAAGAAGCAAGAGATTCATGTTCTCCTCCTGTTCACACTGGGGCTAGGCAACATGAGTAGAATGGAAGGTAAAATGTCCATACTTTTCTCCCTCTCATTCTGTCTTTTCCATAAAGATGAAGTGGTTCCAACAGGAACTCACCTGCCACCATCTTGCCAATAGGGTCGGGTTTGTCTCCACTGGAATCCCTCTACCCACATCCCCCAAATGCTTCCCTCGTTGGTGCGGGTGAAAACTCCACTCCTGGAGATGCATTCCTTTGGATCTACCATTTCTCATACAAAATGGGTCTGTTCAATTGTACGCTCTCTTAAGAAATGTAAATCCGAGGTGAGTTTTAAAAAGTAGCACTTTGCCTTTATATAGGGAGGAATCTATGTTAACTGAGGAAATGAACTGGTATAAAAGAACTGGACACAATAAAGTAAGGGACCTGGCAGAAGGTAGGGTTGCATATATGGGGCCAAAATGTAGAAGGCACTGAAAATAGTATGACCTGCTATGTGACACCAGGCAAGTGACTCAACCTCTCTATGCCTCAGTTTTGTCACTTGCAAAATGGACGTAACAAGGCCAGTCCCAAAGGGTTGTAGGTGAAGCTCAAATGCAAGAATGGAAGTCAAGCTCTTAGATCAGTCCTTGGCCCATAGTAACTATTCCACAAACAGTTTTCTCAGGGCAGGCCATGATCCAATTGTTAGAAGACTGTAAAATAAAGACAGGAAAGCCACTTGAGGAAGGACGCTTAGAGATTTTGCACACAGTCAGCATTCAGTAAATATTTGCCAAATGTTTACTTCATTCATTTATTCATCACTTTGGCCCTGGTGCCTCGCTACCAGGACTGCAATGTTATAATCAGGGTGGCAATAAACCAAGCCCAACTTTCTAACTTCCAATGCAGGTAGCGATGGCCATGTGACCATACTTTGGCCAATGAGATATGCATCGATGTCATGGGCGAATCTTCTGGGAAAAAAGACGATTCAGTTGCAACAGTGCTTTTCCCTCTCCTTCCCCTTTCTTCCCACCTCAAAGATAGTGCTTATGCAGGGTGGCGAAGCAGGGAGGCAGACAAGAAAAGCCATCTGGCTCTCTTGAGGACAAGAGCACGTGCTAACAATGGGCGAGCTGAAAGAGAGAAGCATGGGTCTCAGATGACAGCTAAGCTGACATACCACCCCTGTACGCCCAAAGTCACTATTTCTCACTATGTAATAAAAATAAAATTCCTAATTCATTTAAGCCAACTTCTGTCTTAGGGAGGAGGGGGGCTGTGCAATTCCTCACCAATAATTACACTCTTTATGATATGGTATAGTGTCTATACCCTCTCCTGGTCAAGCTGTTCTCATGGCTTCAACTAACTCCCAGCAACTACCTAAACACTAGTGACTAGTATCTTCATCTCAAGCCCTAAGCATATACCAAGCCTGTCTCTAAGATAAGCCTCTAGAACTTCTCCATCTGAATGTCCCACAGGCCACTCCACCCCATCTTATCCAAACTGAAGCCCTTCCTCTTCTCCCCAGATGTGTTCTCCTCCTCTTCCCAGTTTTGGCTTCCCTGTTTGGGATATTCCACATTGCCCGAAATGCAGAAACCTTTCTTTTCGTTCAACCCCTCAATTTCAAGTCAGCCCCCGAGTGTTAAGAAATCGAATTCTAAAGTGGCTCACAGATTCAAGCCCGTTTTGTCTTGGCCCCTTACCAGAGGGGCCCAAGGGTCAGGGGGAAAGGGCAGATCCTCACAAAGACCTTTTTAATGCATTACCATCCACCAAGAGCTCCAGGATCATCATTTTCTAGAGCTGACGTGGTACCTCAGAGAGGACTTTCCGTGAAGAGCAATACAACGTTCAGCCTCTATGGCCAAAGCGAAGTAGGTCATTAGGACAATGATCCAGTCCAGTGAGTCTGATCTATTTTTCTATTCTGAATTCCTTAGGTAATGACGGTGGCACGGAGGTGTGTGACTGTGTTCGGGGTGGTATTCTGGAGGCCCTGACTCCCTCTGCCTACCCCCATCCCCAAAAAAGCACTCACGCCACTGGTAAATTAACTCGATAGCTTGGAGATACAGGTTGGTTGGTTTTTTGCCTAAATCATACTCCAGTCCACCAGGATGAAATAAAACTTCAAAAGGCTTATCAAAGACCCAACAGGGTTAGCCATTAGGAGAAGCACTAACGGTGCAATTTATTATGCCACAAAGAGGGGCTTTCCACCAGGCAGGCAACGTGGCTCCCACCACCGCCATTCTGTACCAGCCAGCTCCTGGCACTAGACCTGCATTTGGGAATAACATCAATTCATCTTCGCTGATTTCCTCTGTGATAACTTCATGACTATTTATGGGAAGCTTCAAAGGCTAAGAAATGCTAAACAAACAAGGAGATAAGTTGCCGAAATGTTAAACATCTGTCCTGGCTGACCTCACAAGATTTTGCTAGGGGAATTCTTCTAAGTTCATGTAGATTATCACTGGAAACCAAATGCGTGATAACGTCTCAAAAAAAAAAAAAAAAAAATAATCCTAGGCCAAACTGAGGAAGCTTACAAACCAACACAAGATTATTTTTAGAATGTCAGCTATTGAGAAGAGGGAAAAAAAAGTATGAAAAAAAAGAGTATGATTATACAATGTGAAGAATAAAAATGAGATCTTTTTTCTTCAGAAACTATGCTGACCTTTTCCATTCTAGCCTGGGAACTTTGCTGGTTAAAAAAAAAAAATCTAATTAAAAATCACTGCTGATATTTCAGTTCAAGTGAAAGTAATAAGGCTTTAAATTTTTTGGATGAACACATATCATTTTTCAGAGATAATCTTTCATAATACTCTAAATTAGGTGTCTTACAGAGAGTTTCACCTTTTCTTTTTAAGTGGATGATGTTAAAATGACTTTCTCAAATGCCACTTCTTTCCCTCTCAATTTTAAGTAGCTAAGAGAAGTGTGAATACCAGGGCAAGAAAAAAAAAAATCAATCTTTAGGAAACAAAATATGCAGGTCTCTATTCACAGATCCTCTATCTGCTGCGGCAGAAAACAAAGATCAAGTGAATTAACTGGGCAGTGAAAGAGTCAGTGGATAAAAAGAGGTTCTATTTTTATTAGGCATCATCATTAAAAAGCTTTCCCTGTGCAATTAGATGTTTTAGCTCCAAGGAGTAGCCATTACCAGATAACATTAAAGACACACACTCAATAAGGAGTCTGAACAAATAGTTCTCAGCCTAGAGGCTTAACAACAACAAAAGTTAAGGTTTATTAAACACCTCTTTGTCAGGTGAGGTAATTAGCATTTATGGGGCAATTTAATACGTGCCAGGCCCTTTCCTAAGTTTATTGGAATATTATCATTTAATCCTCCAAAACTCATAGAATTAAGTCTCAGAGAATTCTTCTCCTGTACGTGAAAAGCAGTGAAGATGAGCAAAGTTAAGCAACGTGGTCCGGCTTTTCAGACCAAACAGACCTGGACTTGAATGCTGGTTCTGACATTCACCAGCAGCATGAGCAAAGCAAGAGCTGACCTCTGAGACTCAGTTTTACCCTCTGTAAAATGGACACCTACCTTGCGAGGTTGCCGTGAGGACTGAAGGACAATGTATATAAAGCACTTGGCCCAGCAGCTGCCACAAAGAGGGACCCAACACACACCCACTTCCTTCCCTTTGTATTTGGTTCCTTACTTGAATTTATATCTTTGCCTCAAGGGGAAATGTTGGGCATATAAGTGGTCAACTGTTCTCACCCATTACCAACCATAACTGATGAAAAATAACCTATGAAACCCTCCTTGCTGTTACAGGATACATATCCAAACTTCATGACTCCAGCATGAAGGGGAAGTCCCCACTGGGGTGATTATGCCTTCCCCATTTACTCTTCTGCATGTCTCCCAAAGCATAGCACACATATCATTGGTGGGAGCACTGAGTGTAGAAAAGCTGGTGATGTTGTTTCTCGATCTAGGTCCTGAGTGTGCAGCTTGAGGAAATTTTTCAAGTTGCATGCATGATTTGGACACTTTTATCTCTACATGTAATACTGAAATAAAAAGTTTTCAAAAAACAATTTCCGGGGCACCTGGGTGGCTCAGTCGGTTAAGCGTCTGCCTTCGGCTCAGGTCCTGATCCAGGGGTCCTGGGATCAAGCCCTGTGTCAGGCTCCCGGCTCAGTGGGGAGTCTGCTTCTCTTCCCTCTGCCCCTCTACCCCTCTCGTGCTCTCTCTCTCACTGTGCTCTCTCTCAAATAAATAATAATCAAATCTTTAAAAAAGAAATTTCCACGTAAGCATATCCCTTAGAAAAATTACATACCGTCAGATACCCATCCCCCAAACCAAATTCCATGCCTTAAACCATTACCCCAACCTTCTTCTCAGCCCCAGCCCCTATGCCTCCTCCAGCCTCCTCATCCCTTCAGCTTCCATTCTTCGAGCTCCTCCTAAGGCTCCATCTTGCCTCTCCCTGTCACGGCTTGGCTCTTCCCACCGCCCCCCAGCCTTAAACCCTGTGTTGTCCAGCTTCTCTGCCTCCTCTCTCACGTTCCTCCCAACCCAGCTTGACCTTCCCCAGCCTCAGATCTGGATCTCATGCACGGTCGGACACCTGGGGTCCCGCCAGTCCTTGACCTCCCTTGCAGTGAGGGAACTGGCTCCCCACCCATGCCCACCCTTTCCATCTGCCTCAGGAATTCCCACTCCCTTCCCCTGGAGTTCAGCTCTTTCTCTGAGACCATGGTCCTCCCTGTTTTCACACTTGTTTTTTTGTCCCCCCTCCCTGTTATCTAATTCCCATTCTAAATTATATTCATTTTAACTTTTAGAAGCCAATGTTAACCAAATTACAAAGTCAACAATCACTAATTTCGATCACTAATTTCAACAGCCAACTCTTAACTGCGTGCTCCTTAGAGTCACACACTGCTCTTCGGACTTCACACACACTGCTTTACTTAATCCTCCTCACAACCCTAAGGTAAGTACTCTTCCAATCCTGAGTTCAGGGATGGGCAAAATGACACTAAAGCCCAGAGAGGTTAACTAACTTGCCCAAAGACACACAGCCACCCAGGGGTGGAGCTGGGATGGGAACTGGGGCAGTCTGAGCCCAGAGCCAGGCCTCCTGAGCAGGACCACCACCTGAAATTGCCTCTCAGCCATCGGGACCATGCATGGATCTGGCTGAAGGCACGGAGGGAACCCAGGAGTGGCAGGAGTGGCTGCCTTTGGGAAGCCGTGTCCTAAGCAGTGCTGCTTGGGCCAAGGAGATGGAGCTGTCAGGCCCGGTTCCTTGCAAGTGAATAGATCACTG
This sequence comes from Neomonachus schauinslandi, assembly GCF_002201575.2. Classification (NCBI taxonomy): domain Eukaryota; kingdom Metazoa; phylum Chordata; class Mammalia; order Carnivora; family Phocidae; genus Neomonachus; species Neomonachus schauinslandi. The sequence continues at coordinate 183,070,551 of NC_058403.1, read as the reverse complement.
ACACAGGGCAGTTCCCTGAGGTGCTTGGGGCAGGGCCTGGTGATGCCCTGGGCTGGCCTTCTCACCTCTTCAAACTCTGATCAGGACAAGGGCTGGAGAGACCGGCTCATCATGCCATGGAGGGAGGAGGGAGGACAGCCAAAGGGCATGCTATGTGTGTGTGCAGTGGGTTTTCAGCGAGCAGGAGGAAAGGCAGAGACACATGAAGCTCCCATTCACCTCCAGAGATTCTGCTTTTGACTCGGTCCTAAGAGAATCCGAGAAAAAGATGCTTCACGAAACACTGAAGTGAGGGGACAAGTCTCTGAAGAACAGAAGGTTTCTCACTGTGAAAAGCAATATCTGATTTAAAAATAAAGACTACTCAATGGTATGGTTATGAAAAGCCAAACTTACCCCCAAGCTAGCAATTCTACTGGGTTCACAGGCTTCTAAAGAGAGACAACAAAATACCTGAGAGCATCCTCCTCCCTCTCCATCTCCTCTCTCCAGACAAGAGTCAGAATTCTTCATCTTTCTGTGCCTTACTCTCCTTTGGGGCATCTGGTGAAGCCCAGGAACCCATTCCCAAAGGGAGTAAAATAAAATGTGTCAGATTATAAGGGAAACCAGTTACCTTAAAATACATAGTTATTAAAATTTTTCAATTTGATGTAGCAATTTATGTCCTTTTATGTTAGTATATATGGTATATATACTCTACAACTTACATATCTTGTATGTCAGAGAGTATACATCATATATTTATATAGTTAGAAGTATAAGCTACCTTACTAAGTTATTTTGCTTTTTTTAGAGTGAAAGAGAGAGAGAGTGGGTGAGCAGGGGGAGGGGCGGAGGGAGGGAGGGAGGGAGAGAGAGAGAGAATCCCAAGGAGGCTCCACGCAGGGCTCAATCCCAGGACCCTGAGATCAAGACCTGAACTGAAATCGAGTCGGATTGATGACTGATTGGTGACTGAGCCACCCAGGCACTCCTGTTAGTAAGTTTTATATATTAGTTATAACATATAATTTAGTATATGTGGTGATAATGTACTTATTAGCATATGATACACAAAGATCTAGCACCAAGTCTGGTAATACCATAATTTCTAAGTAAATGATATTTCCAGATAACTTCCATGACTACTATGTGACATGAAGACATCTGGAATTTTTATTGAGGACAGAGTCACAGGTATTGCTAATGCTATTACCATGGTTTGTCGCCCTCATAATTGAGGGAATTGCCGAAGTTCAAGTAGGGGTTAGTAGAAACAAAAATGTAAATTGTCTCCACCCAAGTTCAGGGGTGCTCTGAATTTTAATGAAGGGCAGCCAGGTTAAGAAAATGTGTTCTAGAAGGATGTCAGGATAAGGCCAAGGCTGAAATGGGGGGATCCAATGGCCGGTAGAAAGTAAACCTTTTAGAAGGGGATTTTTCTACCTCGGTGGGTCACTAATCATCACAAGTCAGCCTGCCTATCCTTCTCATACTGAGCTGACTTTTCACCAAAAAAAAAAAAAAGGCACTTCCTCTTGGCCAGAGATGTACAGAGGGCCTCCCATGTCAGGGCGCAAGCCTGGGCCACAGAGAGCCTTTTTCCCACTGGTGTGCAGTTGGGAGGCTGAGGCTCTGCTCTGACAGCTCTCCTCAGCCCTCTCTTGACTTCTTGCTTCATTTTTAACTAGTCTTCAGAGTCATTTGTACCTGTAGCCTACTGCCAATTCCTCAGTTTTAATCCTCCCAGGTTAAGTCATAAGCCATCAGGAAACATATTAAAGCAAAAAAAGACTTCTGAAATCTTTTAAAAAGTAAGAGTAGCCCCTTCACAGCAACAGTTTAATTAAGGGAGGTTTAAGTTATCTTAGCTACTCTCAAGAGTAGAGAGGAGTGGGTACAGAGAATAGTGGTGAACAGTGGGCTCCAGGCCACTTTCCAATCCATAACTCCAAGAAGTCAACCTCCTTTGCACTGCCCCTGCCCCCTTATGGATAAAATGAAGATAATTCTTTAAAAGAAAGAAATCCAAAAACTTCCTATGTGGCAGTCACTATGCCAAATGGTTTGCCTTCCTTCTATCACTTTTTCTGCACTGGAAACCTGTTAAGAGAGGTATTCATATTCCCATGTTACAGATGAGGAAACTGAGGCACAGAGAAGATAAGTAACATGCCCAGGTTGACAGAGCAGGTGGATGAGCAAACTGAGATTCCAGCTGGAGCCTATTAGCACCACTGCCCCCAGCCCCCTGGGGAGGGGGCACCTCTGCTGCTGGGATTTCTCAGGAATGCTGGGCACCTTTACTTCCTCCCATTTCAATTTGATAACACTACGTAGGAGAAAGGGCTTTGCCAGCTGAGTGATGCTGTGTCAGGGATTTCATTCTTTATGGGTATCAGTCTGGGTACTTCCTTACTTTGCCACAATGGCATGCCCACCCTCCCAGTCTGTCCAGGCCTGCAGCTGTGGGGCTCAGGGGCAACGTGCTACCATGAAGGACTGAAAGAATCCAACTCGCATGCATGCAGGCAGAAAAACCAACACCGACCAGTAGGACGTCCACACTGGGAATCTGGGCTCTTGAGTAAAATGTGCCCAGCCCTCTCATCTGGGCTTACTGTTTTTTGGTTTTTGTTTTTTTTCTGGTCCACATAATGCTGGCTGGAATACAGGTCCATTCTGTACCCCAAGAGCACTTCTCACCTTTCTTCCTTCGAAGACTAGCAAGTATAAAACCTCCACTTATTTGTTCCCTGGTTATTCAATTATTTCAAATGGACATCATTTTTGGTATCTGGTATTTGAAATGTTCTGCTCTGAGAAGCATAGCACCACCTTCAGAGAAGGTCTTCTGTTACCAGCTCCCTCACCAAACTGCGTTGAAGCCAGAGACAAACATAAAGTAGGTTCCCTTTAACTTTCTCATGTCCTTATTTCAAGTCACTGGACCAGGAGACTGTGGGCTAGAAAGGACTGGACTCATTCAGCCACTTATTCATGATACCAACTATGTATTGAGTGCCCACACTATGCTGGGCCCCCGGGGATGCAATGAGGAACCAGCACACATGGGCCCAGGGCTTACAAACTTGGGACCAGGGGGCACATGGTGGGAGCAATGCTCTGAGAAGGTGACATTTAAACTGAGAGCTAGAGGCTCCGTGGAGGAGCACCCAGGGCTGGGATAGACGGGAAAGAACATTCCATGCAGAGGAAGCCACATGTGCAAGGACCAAGGGGAGAGCTGAAAAACCAAGTGGGGGCAAAGAGGAAAATAAGAAGAACCCTACCCACTGATGAGAGCGGAAACCAAAACAAACATCCTTGGGAAATAACGTGTCCTTAACTTGGTAAGTTCCCCTGACACATACCCATGCCCCTGCAAGGCCACTCCTGGGTACCTGCACCAGGATGCTCTTGCATGTTTATCCCAAGGAACAAAGGGAGAAGCTAACAAAAGACTGTCGGGGAGACAGACTTGGGGCAAAACTCATAAGCAAAGCAAGGAGATAATAAACTCCTAATTCAGGAGAACGGTTACCTCTCTGTGGAGGGGGCTGGCGGGGCCAGGAGGGGGGGCACGGGCAGGGAGAGGATGGAATCAGAAAAGATAATAACAAGGTTCTTTCTCCTAAAGCCGGGTGGCAGGCTCACAGGCATCCACTGTGTTGCTATTGTTTATGCCTTATACATATTTTATCAGTATGTTTGTATCTGCTCAATATTTCATAAGAACCACTACTTTGTATCTGAGTGCTGTGTGGAAAATCGATTAGTGGGGTGAAAAGGTGGAAGTGGGGAGAGCTACTGGAGGCAAGGGCAGCTGCTGAGACAAGAAGGAACAGCGGCTGGGAGTAGAGCGGGGATACGGTAGAGACGGAGGAAACTGCTTCCAGGCACATTTAACCTGTGATTTTCAAACCGGGTTTGAGGTTTAATTCCAGAAACATTTCTGGAGGGTGTGATGGGAAAAATGAGCAAGAGGGGTTTTATTCGCTTATTTACTCAATCCCTTGTTTTTTACAGATGTGTAAATCAAGACCCAGAGAGGAGATGAGACCAATCAGGGCTGCACCGAAATCATGAACACCCAGCCCTCTCCCTCCTTCCACCCAACCTTGTGGCAGAACACAAACTCCCATTAGGATACACTCGACATTCAGTACCGCACCGTGGGCATGATCAGTAGCTGAATGTTGACAGCATGTCGGTCCTTGTCCACAGTAGGGATGGCGTGTCTTACTCCCACAGAGACTCTATCAGGAGAAAAATATTTAATAACTCCTATCTCAGTACAGTGAAGTTAAATCCAATTTAGTGGTTTTGCAAAAACTTGAGGCTGGCAAATCAAAGTAATGAATACAAATGGCATTCCGGTTATGTTTATTTTACCACAATAAAAAAGAAGGTTTTAATTGGCATTCCAAAGAGCTTGTTGAACTTAAATGCTTAGCCATTGAAAATTAGTCTTCTACCCCCATACACACTCATAGCTACATCTTCAAAAACCAACTTTTTTCCTTCTAACAATATTCATGTAATTGAAATGTGTATTCCCTTTGATTCGGTGATTCCACTTCTAGAAATGTATCCTACAGATATTTTCATGCATAAAGGCAATGATGATCTACAGATAAGAATGTCTACTCAAGCAACATTTGCAACAACCAGAAATTTTAAATATCCTAAATGATCATCAGTGAAGATCTGGTAAAAATAAATTATGGTACAGCTATATAATGGGATTTTACAGTCTTTTTTTTAAAAGAATATTTATGTAACTGATACTAAAAGCTCTCCAAGATCTACTTTTTTTTTTTTTTAAAGATTTTATTTATTTATTTGACAGAGAGAGACACAGCGAGAGAGGGAACACAAGCAGGAGCAGTGGGAGAGGGAGAAGGCGGCTTCCTGCAGAGCAGGGAGCCCGATGCGGGGCTCGATCCCAGGACCCTGGGACCATGACCTGAGCCGAAGGCAGACGCTTAACGACTGAGCCACCCAGGCGCCCCTCTCCAAGATCTACTTTTGAATGACAAAGAGGAAGGAGCTATGGTGTGCCACCATCTGTGTTAAAAAACAAAAGTTATGTACACATACACACATGTATATTCATAAGGGCATATGCATAATATATATGCATTCCTATATATATGATATGCATCAAGGAAGAACATCCAACTAATTCAAAATACATAATTTTATGATATAATTTTTACTGTATTTCAGGGCATGTGGGGCCATAGTAGGCACATAAATTTTCTTGAATGAATAAATTCCCTACATGCTTTTTATAAATCAACTTCCTGGTGTGTTTTATAAATCAAACTTGACCCCAAAATGTCATCCAATTTTTTCTCAGACATTTTTTTTATTACCAATTTAACACTGTTCTCAGATAATTTAGGAAAGCAAGAACCATCCAAAAAGCAACTCCAGCTTCGAGTCTTTCACACAAACCTATCCTGCAATAAAACAACAAGGCAGACTTTCCAGCAAGCAAAGTTTTTGAATGGTGATTATTTAATTAAGAGGTTAAAAAGGCACATGCCGTTTTCTGTTCACACAAAGGCGATAAGGTTTCACCCCTTGCCCACACTCACACACAGTAGCCCTGCGGCATACTTCTCCATGTATGTAATGTGAACCCAAGCTTTCTGCCTAGTCTGCTGGTAAAATGATAGGGGCTATCAAAGGAATTAATCGTATCCCTTCATTCTATACCCTTTAATCCTAAAATAAGCAGTTCTAAATGCATTCCACAACAGCATATGCACTTTTTCAGAGGGTGAAATCAGTGCTCCATGATGACATTCCTGAAATGTTCCAAGTTATTCCTCGATAGATAATGGTGCAGATGTACAGAGAGGTTGGAACTATAGCGGGAAAAAGTACTCTCACTTCAATACTTATTATAACCATGTATAATTGAATTTACTCTAGTAACTTACAAAAACTGAAGGTTTCAGATGAAGTCATCCCTACCTCAGAACAATATATTCTGGAATAGCACACTTGCCCTTAGCAAGCACTCCCAAAATTTAAAAAAAAAAAAAAAAAGATTTTGGATTCTCAATCATTGGGAACATAGTGCCTATCTTATTGCTGGAAATGACAGTTCTAAATCTGTCCAAGTAGTCAAAACTAATTCTTGACCCTGGGGCAGAGGCTAATATAACAGAGCCTTTTATCCAACATAACCAACACCTGTAGTCCAGTTGGGATGAAATTCTGCTGTGGTTGTCTGAAAATCCAAAATAATAGTGGCTTAAACAAGATAGAAACGAACTTCTCCCTCATGTAAATACAGTCTGGAGTTATGCAATCCAAGGCTACTATGGAGTCTCTATGGTCACCAGGAACTCAGGCAATGCCGGTCTTGTTCTGCATTCCTCCACACAGGGCTTCCACCTCATGGTCCAATATAGCTGCTCAAGCTCCAACTGTCACATCCACATTCCAGTAGGCAAGAAGCAGGGGTACGTGCGTTTTTGTTTTTTTTTTTTAAGATTTTATTTATTTATTTGACAGAGACAGAGACAGCGAGAGCTGGAACACAAGCAGGGGGAATGCGGGAGGGAGAAGCAGGCTTCCCACTGAGCAGGGAGCCTGATGAGGGGCTCGATCCCAGGGCCCTGGGATCATGACCTGAGCTGAAGGCAGCCGCTTAACGACTGAGCCACCCAGGCGCCCCATGTGCATTCTTTTGAAAGGTACTTCCCAGAGGTTGTCCTTAACTATTTTAACTTACATGCCTTTGAGTGGAGCTTAGTCAAACGGCAACCCCTAGGAGTAAGAAGGGCTGGGACGTACCGTCTTAATTCTCAGGCTGTCTGCCAGACAATATTTTACAGGTTATATCCCTAAGGAAGAAGTAGATGATGGATGTGGGGACAACTAGCAGTGTCTATCACGCTGAGGAATCACAAAATAATGATACATACATATCTTAATTTTTTTTCTTGAAATATATAGCCATACATTTGTTTCTAGGGAGGGAGGAGATTTTGCATATGGGTTTATGGAACAGAATGCCTTTTATGTCATGCACAAAAGAAACCTATAATCCATCTTCTTCAATTTCAGTTTGGTTGTTTTAGAGGCATGTCATAACGTAAAGATGCTCCAACAAATCTAGGTCCTTTTACCATCTCTGCCTCATTCCCAGTGTTTTAGAATCATTTTGCCCAAAACCTAATTCAACTGGGTTGTTTTTAGTATTCATCACTGGGTTATTTCCAAGAACCGAGCTTCATTTTCATAGAAATACCAGCTCTTATTTCCGTTCACATCTTTACTTCATAGATTTATGAAGTTCACATACGTACCTACAGTCCCAAGAATAACAGGCATGAATAGATTTAGGAACAAACAAATTCACTCCTGGTAATATACAAGTCTACAACACAACTGCAGGGATCAGAGACTGAGTGTCCTGAAAAAGGACCTATTAACTGGATGTTTCACATTGAGGGAATGGAGATCTTTGGTTTATCCAGCAAGGGGATTGAATGAAGAACTCCCCTCCAGTTTCTCCTTGCCAAAATCTCCTCAGTTGGCTATTTCAGCAAGAAAGCCCTAATAATGCTATCATCGTGTGTTAATGATGATGGAGCCCTTCCTGATTCGTCTATCTGCCTCAATCTCAAGATGAGGGAAACTGAGGCCCAGAGTAGTTCAGTAAGTTTCCAAGTATCAGAGGTGTGCTCTGCACTTACCAAAGGCGTTTGCTGCTTGCAACACTTTGCTTTACTTCTCAGTGGGTGAGAATGCTGTTGGCTTTGGGGCAGGACGACTATCCCTGTGATGGCACAGAGTCCCAGGCTAAAGAACGTTTAACAACCCTGTTTCCAGCCCACTAAGTGTGGCCCTTCCAACTCACTGTGACAAGAACACAGAAATGCAGTCATGAGTGGCCAGATGCCCACATCCCTAGACGAAGACATGATATTTTGCTATAGTTTTATAGCTGTTTTCCTGATGTCTCCTGAATCACATGATCACAGCTATGGATCTTGCTCTACCTACGGACAATGCCAAATCCTAAGGAATCTTAAGAGCTCTTTTAATCTTCTCGACAGAAGTGAACAAAGCTTAGCTCAGACACAAGAGTATGCATACTATTTTAATAATTCCTAGGAAAGCAGATGCTATAGTTCATGAAACACAAACTTCACCATTCTACACAAATCTGTTTTCTAATAACTATTTATCCTGGACTCAAGTAAACAAAAACATGAGAAATGCTAATGTCATTAAGAAAACAAATAACGCTTTTTCATACATCTGCCTGATGAGATCCTTGTTCAGTTTTCTATTGAGTCATTTCATATTTTTCTCATTAGTTAGAGCTGTTTCCACATTTTGAAAAATTAGGTCTCTTTATATCACGCATCACCAATAATTTTCCCAATTTGTCTTTTGAAAATTTTGAAGTCATTCATGTGAAGATAATCTTCCTTTATGACTTCTGGGCTCTAGGTCATCCATTCATTTATTCATTCATTCAACAAATTCTATCGGGATTTTTGCCATGCACCAGGTATTTTTCTGAGAGTTGGGGAATTAAACAAAAAAAAAGACATGGAACAAAAGATTCTTATGAAGTTGAAATTCTTGTGCAGACTACAGTAATTAAATCTAGTGCAGATCAAAATCCAGATAATCCATTAAAAATGTAATGTCAGGTCGTGAAAAGGGCTCCAGAAAAAAACTAAGAGAGGCAGGGAAAAGGGAAGGGCTGGAGCACTATTTAGAATGGTGAGGAAATGCTGCTCTAAGAAAACACTGGAAAAGAGGCCTGGAGGGAAGCAAAGCAACAAATTGTGTGGACATCTTGGGGGGCTAGGGGGAGGGGGTATGCCAGCACGGGCAAATGCCCTGAGGTGGAAATACGCCTACTGTGTTTAGGGACCAGCAAGGTGGCCAGTATGGCAAAAGGGTATGGAGTGGGGGGCAGAAAAAGAGAGATTATTTGAATTTAGATATGTCTTTTACTTTCCAAATTTGTAAAAGCATTCGTCCAAAAGAAAATTTAATTTTTTTTTTTGATGTTTTGGATCTCTCTCTCCTTATTGCAAATGGAAAATTGCTTGTCCTAGCACCTTTTGTTGAATCTTAGCCCACTGCTTTTACAGGTCACCTCTCTTGTACACCACTGTGCACAGAGACTTGGATCTAGTTTTGGAGGCGTCCTGGTCTGCCTCAAGGATCACTTCCTGCTCCAGCACCACATTATTTCATTTCTGTAGCCTTATGATGTATTTTACTATCCAGCGGGGCTAGAACCTCCTAAATCTTGAGTCATCTTCGCTGACATCAGACCTTGGCTGGTTCTACTTTCCAGCCAATGAAAGAGCTTGAAAGTTACTTTAGTAAATTCCATGGCCCCTAGGTGATAGGAAGGAGGAGGAGGCCAAGATTATACTAATGCTCAAGTGGGGGTGGGGACCCTCTCTCCAACTTAAACTCCTAGCCCTCAATATCAACACCAATCACTGAACAGTAATCTAAACTGCTTCATGATAAGAAAGCTCATTGACTGCTAATGTGGACAGTCATTTAAATCATGTTTATCTGGTCTCTCCATGTGACATTAAGTCCTGGAGGGCGGGGCTATAATGATTCTCAAACTATATTCTCTGGGCCACCACTAGCACCAGCAGCACCTAATTTATTAGGTGGAAATTAAGCACCAACTGAGAGCTAATGAATGGTAAACTCTGAGCAGGAAGGGCGTAGCCCCACCACTGTTTAAATCCCTCTGGAGCTGGGCAAATAATATGGTGCTCAAAAGCCCCCACCACAGTCAGAGTCCTAAGATCTAACCTTGGCTTCAATACTAACTAATTGGGTGACCTTGGGGAAGTAACTTAAACTTGTAGCATCCAGGTCTCCTCTTGAAACCAATGTGAATCATGGTGTCTACCTCATAAAGGGTTTCAAGAATTAAATCTAAGAATATAAGAAATTGTGCTTAGAATAGAATAGCCCTTGCCCATTGTAAATGGTCAATTCACGACAACTAATATGATAGTGATAATGAGGAAAATCTTCATTTGCTTTCATTTTATTTCAGTTAATTTATTATGAAAAGCCGACATCCACTGATGCTGAATTTAACAGAACAGAAATCAGGGAATGGGGAAGTATTAATGTTAGACTTTTTCTGACTGTGTTTACAGAGAAGTGATAGGAGCTGGAGAGTGGAGAAGTTAGCCATGGCAGGACTTTGTAGAGATGGGACCGATCTCCAGGATTATGAAGAATTTTCTAAGGGAGCCCATTTTTCTCCCCTTTGAAAGTCGATCAATTATATAACCTAGCCATTAATTAAAAGCCCCAGGGCCAATAGTTCTTCCCACAAATAACTGTCTACACACTATCCGTTCATTTCGTATACATCTCCCTGGCAAAGCCCAACAAAAGCTACAAGAAGATGGATGAACTTCATAGGGTTACCCCGGGGGTCAACTGATTCAGACTGCTGAATTCATCAATATGGACAGCAAATTCCATCCACTAATAGCAGTTTGCACAATCCCCGCCTGTTGTAAGCATTTAGCTGCACCTAGAAAAGACAAAAGGCGGGTTCCCCACAAAGGTGCCCCAAAGTCAATACCCAGCCCTACAGCGCCACTATACTTTTATAGATACCATGTTTAAAAAGCCTTAGTTGGGTGCACTGCTGAAGAATATGAAATAGTATATGCTTCCTCACCATGATTATTATTATAATGGGTTGAACAGTGGCCAAAAGATACATCCACCTGGAATCTCTAAATTTGATTTTATTTTGGAAAGGGGTCTTTCCAAATGTAATGAAGGACCTTGAGATGAGATCATCCTGGATGAGGGTGGGCCCAAATCCAATGGCAAGACCTTCTGAGAAGAGAACAAAAGGAAACACCCTGTGATGACAGAAGCAGAAATGGGAGTGACATCTACAAGCCAAAAATGCCAAGGGCTGCCAAGAGCCACCGGAAGCTAAGATGGAGGCGCAGAGTGGATTTCCCCCCAGACCCTCCAGAGAGAACCATGCTCCTGACGCCTTGATCTTGGACTTCTAGCCTTCATAACTCCCAAAGAAAGAATTTCTGTTATCTGAAGTCACCCAGTTTGTACTCATTTACATAATAATACAATTATGTAAAACTCCCTATTAAAAATAAACCCTAGAAGGACACCACAGCCTAATGCTGAGAGGACTCCTTTTTGGGTCATGAAGTTGCACTATTTTTTTTTTTTGCCTAAAGAAATCATTTGACTTTGTTGAATTTTCCAAATTGTCTACACGGCACGTTTATTGTCCAACAATTTGATCAAAATTAATTTAAAATACGAAATAAACCTGCTTTAAAATGCTGCTATCACCAGGATTTTGAAAAGTAAAAACCAGAATTTTCCAAAAATCCCTAGCAATTGGATAATCTACGAAACCATTCCACCTCCCAGAACCCAGGAAAACCTATGTACGTGTCCTTCCCTGTGGCTTCAAATACTCCTGGACCCAAGATGATGGAGACGTTCCTGTTATCAATTGCCTCCAAATCTGGGGCTTTATGAAGCTGAGAGGAAACTGTCATTATAACCTCCCAACAACTCAGTAAGTCACTGGAGAAGCTCCAAAGGCCAAGTCATCAAGGATGCAAATGACAGGCGCGTGCTCCTGCGTGCCTGATTATGGAACAAAAGACTTTGAGAAATTACATTATCAGAGTATTTTCATAATATCGTTGAAGAAAGAAAACACCTGCATTCTTCTAATAAGCCCCCTGGAGGCCTAATTCCTCAGCACTCATGCGGAGGACCCACTCTGGATGTTACATGTACACTTAATGAGCCAGTTTTTAAGAACTGTGAGAGCAGTTTCTGCATCACCAAGTAGTTTACCAAACATAAAATCAAATAACGCTCTCATTAAATGCCTTCAAGCTGTCAAACGGGTTTGTGTCTGCTTTGCAACGTGGTGTCAGGATCTGTGAAGCATTGGGGAACATAAGTTCAAAAGCACAGGTCCAAAGATGGGAGATCCTGTTTATTTTTAGCTTATGGACTCAAGCTGGGTGCAGAAGGGATGCTCTGCAAACTCCCTCCCCTGACCTCTTCTGCAGAGGTTTCCTCTAGGAAACATCCAAATGGCATTCTGCGGACTCCCGGACTCCTGCCTTTCACAAGCTCCCCCGCATAGCCCAATTTAACACTAAACCTGTCAGCAAGCTGAATGGAGCCCCCTTCAATGTATGCAGATCTGATGGGGAAACTACAAGTAGCCAGTTTCTCACCTTTCAGACACCCTAAGCCCTCTGATTTTACAGGAGTTTACCCTTAAAGCCCCCATCCACAAACCCACTATCCCAGGGTTCTTCAGACATTTTGTCCAGTATAGACAACAGTCCAATCTCATCCCCAGACCACTGAGAATATGACTGTTTTTCCCAAGGTACAGTTTTTTTGTTTTTGTTTTTAATTTAATTTCATTATGTTATGTTAATCACCATACATTACATCATCAGTTTTTGATGTAGTGATCCATGATTCATTGTTTGTGCATAACACCCAGTGCTCCGTTCAATACGTGCCCTCTTTAATACCCATCACCAGGCTAACCCATCCCCCCACCCCCTCCCCTCTATAACCCTCAGTTTGTTTCTCAGAGTCCATAGTCTCTCATGTTTCATCCCTCCCTCCGATTCCCCCCTTCATTTTTCCCTTCCTACTATCTTTTTTTTTTTTTTTTTACATATAATGTATTGTTTCAGAGGTACAGGTCTGTGATTCATCAGTCTTACGGTACAGTTTTATATTTAGACAAGGAGAGTCAAAAATGCCAGAGCTAAACATGTTGTCTTGGTTAGAGCACTTGGGATCTTGAGCTCCAAAGACCTGGTTTCAAATCTTGACACCACTACTTCTTACCCGTGTGACCTAAGGCATGTTACCTAACCTCCCTGGGTCTCAGTTTTCTCCTGTTTACAAAGTAGAAGACAAAATACATGCCTCAGAAAATTGTTCTGAGGGAGTCATGGGCTACAGCATGTAAAGAGCCAACCACCACACAGCAGACCCTCAACAATGTGAGCTCCTTCCAAAGAGCATCTCCCAGATAGGGACGATTTAGCTACTTAGATGTCCTGCTCAGCGCACTTGTCCCTGCCAAGTGGCAACTTTATTCTGTTCTGCCATTCTTATCTCCTTCCAGTCATGCATAATCACTCACTTGCTTCTTCAAATTAGTAGCACAAAATTAGATGTCTACAGCAGCCAGCCCGAAATGTAAATGAGTGAGGCAGGCCAAGTGTAACACAATAGGGAATGGTGGGGACTGTGGAAAAGTTGAAATCAGAAAGTAAGGGAGGAATATAAGCCCAGAATTGCCAGAAATTCTTTACTCCAGAGAAAACCCCAAACCTGATTTCTTACACGAAACATCAAATGTTGGCAACTACTTAACATTTTAAATCTGGTACCATGGCAACAAAATATAGGTACAGGCCAGATCTTATCTCAGGAGTTTTCAGGGTAGGATCTTGGGGTTCAAATATTGTTACCAGTATCCTTGTTGTTCATGCCTTAGAAAAGGGAGCTTCTCTTTAATGATCACGTAAGTCCAAGTGTCTGGTGTGGCACACCAGAAGCCACAAAACCCGACACTTAGTAAGCAGGCTTGAGTAACATGGATGAAGTATCGCCTTGATGATGAGTGGCTTTCATCTTGGACATGAATTTTCATGGTCCAGTTGGTGGGCACAAGGCACAAAAAAGGTCCCTTTTTATATACTGACCCCGGGGGCAAAATTTCCATGTTTTCTTCTTGTTATGGTTTGCAAACTGTTTTAACAAACATCATATGCACACTTCATTTAAGCAAATAGACTGTGAGGGTACAGGGTCCAATTCTAAACTCCACTTCATCCGAAGTATAGTTGTCTGCAGGTAAGTGTGTGAGGTGAATCTGCTATTCCATCCGGAATACTCATTCCTTTAGAACCTGAACTCCCACATGGTTGGGGGGAGCTTGGAGACTCCATCTCTTCTGACTGAAGTTCATAGAACCAGGATCATCACACACATTTAACAAATGAAGCTCTGCAGCTCATGGCGG